>NW_024868587.1:0-12114 GCF_013358625.1 Macadamia integrifolia | reverse complement strand
GTCGAGTTTCCTGAAGAGGACTGGTGGACTCCTGAGGAGTTTGAGCACGGCGTAGACTGCTCGTGCGAGAGCTGTGCTGCAGGACAGCAGTTCTGAGGCCGAGCTGAGCTCCACCCTGAGGCCGAGCTGAGCTCTTCTATGTGATGCCGAGCTGGGCACAACCCTTGATGCCGAGCTGAGCTCCAGCCTTGATACCGAGCCGATTTATGTACTCTGATGATTTTGATGATTTCCTGTATATACTTGATATTTGAATTTTATTCTTTTTGTGTATATATCATGCCTTCGGGCCCAAATGTATATATTTATTGTATCATAATTCGGGTATCAAGTATATGGGATTTATTCACAGGTAAAACTTAGTCTTCCGCTGATCTGATGAGCTTATGTTAGTGTGTGTATGCTGTGGTGGAATACAGTATCTGATGATCCTGGCAGGTTTGGGTTAACCGGTGTTAACCCGGTCACCGCTCCGGTTCAGGGTGAACGGGGTGTGACACTCAGTGATGTTATGGCACGCCTGGATACCACCACACTACTGATGAGAAGCATAGATGGTCGCCTCAATAGCATAGATAGGACCAATTGTCTTATGGATGATAGAGTGGCCTCCCTAAAGGCACAGATGCAGGCGATGGTCTTCCATCTTGGCATTCTGGTGCCTCCTCTAGGAACATGTGGTCCAAATCAGGCTCAGGGACAGTAGCAAGAGCAGTAGGAGTAGTGGCATGTTTGCCACTATAGTTTTTAGGATTTTCCTTTTTATGTTTTATTCAAGTTTGATGTTTTAGATTTAGTTGAACCTTTACTTTCTATCATTTGCTTCTGTCATTTACTTTCCTAGTCTTTAGGCTAGTTAGGATATCCTACTTTCAGTACTTAAATTTTATAAAAGTGTAAGATGTGTGTTCAAATTCTCCATTATAATGAAACGGCTTTAACACCTATACTTGTCTCCTAATTATGAAATTTCTATTATTGTTGTCTTGAAATTTTTATTTAATCCTAATTTCCCCAAGCCATGGTTTGATTAAGAATGTGAGTTAAGGTAGAGCTTCGCACTCTGATACCATAGCTGTCACACCCCACTTCTAGTAGACCCAACTTACCATTAGGAATACCGGCGGTGTGAGTAAGACACATACCTATCTTACCAACCTATCAGGATCTCTGATAGTAGTACCATAACATTTCACAATCTCACATCACAAACCAACAATAAGCAGCGAAATCAGGGTATAGTAGCTGAATCATAATTAAAATGGAAAAACGTTTAATGATAATATAATAGTAATAACCGAGTTATTCTGTTACATTCATCCATGACATATATTATAAATCTCAAAAAAATATAAAATCCACCGTTATACTCAAAAGTATCAATGTATGATATACAATCTCACGGCGCAACGTAAGCATAGTGGTCGCAAGCACAGTCCTGATCGTGCTCCTCCACTTCTGGCATCCACCAGTCGATCACACCATACTTTGACCCAAAAGATAGTAGGTCACATGCCATAGGCACCACGGTACCTACATCATCATCTAAAAAGTGTGTATACGTGGGGAGAGCTTTCGAACTCGCTCAGTGAGGGGTGGGGTCAAGCACATCCAAGCAAGACAATAGTAATAATAATTAATGATGCATGATAGCAAAAATTAAATACATAGTCCATGATGCTCGTGATGCAGTTCGTTTATTTATTATCCACCTAACAATATAACTAAGTCTAGTAAAATGCTACTACGATGCATTAGGATGTATCCTTCATCTCGGAACCGCCATCGACTAAGCAAGGATACAAACCCAACAAACCCCTGATAACCCCCTCCAGGCAGTCACAACACTGGTAACACATCGGCCACATCAGACAGGTTTCAACCTCTGGCAACAATCACATCGTACCATGGATGTGGCATTCCTAAAAGGCACATTAGACATACCACAAAGGGTTATCCAGCACCTCAACCCCTGTTGGCAAGGGTTCGTAGCATAGGGAGTGATACCTAACCACATATATGCTACATGCCTTCATAATGATACAGTTAGTATGGATTACACGATATCGGTAAGACCTCAGCCACAAAGTGTAATCCATCTCCAAATATAGTCTCGGGTACACGATACCATCGAGACCTTGGCCACAAAGTGAAACCCAAGACCATTTACCTAACCTAGCATACCTATCACAGTTGAGTATGGACTATGCGACACCGGTACCAATCATCAGCTATGAAGTGGATCCATTTCCAAATGCAATCCCGGGGTACACGATACTAGCGAGACCTTGGCCACAAAGTGTAACCCGCGACTATAACTAACTCTAATGCACATAATCAATGCATGAATGCAACATATATACTGCAACCACAACACCGGTACCACCTCGACCACGTTGAATTCTATCTCACACACACAACCATACACAAGGCGATCACGGTACTAGTACCACCTCGGCCACACCGGATCCTATCATACATCTCCATACAATTCATATCATAATCGTAGAATGCCAAATGTAATATATCATCATCGCACTTTAGCAATTACAATTAAACATATAATTCTAAGCATGTGAGTAATTTAATAATGATAAAAATTCCAAGAATAAACACAATCGATCCCTTACCTGGTTTTTGTTCGAGTATGCTAGGGTTTATATACGGCCACTGGTCGATCAACTCAATTCTGAATTTGGGGTTCATGTGCGTCACTGTCCTAGGCACAAAGGGGACCGAACATCAATACATGTCAAGAACATCGGAAGAGGCCGACATGGGTCACTCCCAAAGGGTACAGACAATATCCATCAGTGACAGTAATGTCACCAGAAACACCCACCAGAAATAGGGTTTTTCCATCAGAAATATCAGTCCTGTTTCTGGTGGAACTAATAGAGAGCTCCTAAGGCTCTAAGGTTCACCTGAAATATGCCACCTGAAGCAGGTCTAGTGTTTTCAGTGGCTTGCTTCTGGTGGCAGAACAGAACTGCCACTTGAATTGGGGCTTTCCGGCTTGGGTCCGATCACCAGGATTTATTTTGTGGAGTTTGTAGGGAATGGTCCTAGCATTATTCTAAGCCAATAAAATCTCGATTCCATTGAGCCGTTTGGGAGATACATCAATCGAGTGATCAAAACCCTAGTTGGTCATTTCGCACTAGTTGTTGCCAGAGCTCACCGGGCTTGGTTCAAGCTCTATAACAACATCAGGAGGATAGAATACACATTCCCCAACCCCAACATGGTTTGTACACTAAGATTCCATCCAAATCTAGCTTAATATAGGTCAAAATGAAGAGAAAGAGTGGTCTGGGAGGTTGTACTTACCTCCAGTAGTGATTCCGACAACTAGGCGATAGCCGGCACCAAGGTAAACCCTTTCCCCCTTCTTCTTCTTCTTCTTCTTCTTCCTCTTTTCTTCCTTCCTTTGCTCTCTTACATTGGACACAACAAGAATGAGGAATGAATTCCTCATTTCTTACTTAAGTGTTAATTTTGGACCTTAGGGTCTATTTGGTTGGACCTTAATCGGACCGATCGGGTTATTATGACTTTCGGAGCCCGAGAACCCAACCACTTAGTTCTGAAACACATTCACGACATGAGAAAAATGTGGGGAATGATTTGGGATCATCCAAGACTATTTACGACGTGAGTGACGGGACCCACGAGCATCGACACCATGACAGCAGCCTGTTATGCTCACCAAAAATAGCCCACCAGATTTAGGTCCAGTGGATTTAGTTGCTTATTTTCGGTGGTCAAGATAGCTTGCTGTCTTGACTACTTGCTATCCAATACCTGGTCTTGCATGGTTGGTTGCCCTCGATCATGCTCAAGGCCTTTCGACAACTCCATTACGTGCTGGGATTCATATGTGAGGAGTCGGGTCACTTACCGTCTGGGATCGGAAGGTACGAATACCCTCTAGTTAGCTTGGCATGCGATGCATAAACATATGGAGTCATCATCCCCCATTGGAAACTGGCGGCCATGAGCCAAAACACTACCGTGCTTCCGATCTTCGGTCTGAGACCTATCACAATAGTTCAAATTAGATCAAGTTAGGGCATGGGTGTAACAGAAGAAATATCAACTGAGAATGGCAAGGGCTTTCAACAAGAATGTGAAGCCCCATCACATAGAGGAGGGTGAACTTGTTCTTCGAGAGCAAACAACCCCAATTCATGACCTAAGAGGGAAATTCAGGCCCAACGGAAGTGGCCCATTCACTGTCAAAGAGATTTTAGAAGGCAAAGCTATAAAACTCATAGACCACAATAGCGAAGAAATACCCAGACTGGTCAACATGGATCAACTCAAGAGATACTATGTCTAAAAGGGTGAATAGCCCGAACTATGTCAAACCTGATTCCTCTCAAGAGATACGTAGGCAACTTGAAGTGTGGTCTCAACCATCTCAAGGCAATAAATTGGTTCATAAATTAATAATCAAGGTATCTTAAAGGATCATCATAGTTTGTGTCCCCCAAGAATCACCATTTGGCATAAAAAAATTAGGTATTTGTCCTTCACCTATTGGTCCATCAAATTCTTATCCAACGTTCTATCCCTTGAACATCACCATTTGGCATGCAAGGCCAATAGGTATCTGTCATTCACCTCTGGTCCTTCAAATTCTTATCCAAGATTCTATCTCCAAAAATTCACCACCCGGCACCATTTTATTAAGGCTAGTTTAGTCCCCATCCTTGACCAGTCAAAAAAAAAAAAAAAAAAAAAAGAGCTTGATGCAACAGTGTTAAAGGCTTGGTTGTGTCAGTAGTTAATGAGTAATACTTTAATAAATTGTCGCATCTCCTTTTGTTTGTGATGGTTGCAGGAAAATTCATGGGTTTGTTGGATGAAACATTAAGAAAATGGACCTTGGACAAAAACATGAAGGCAATAGGATTGTTGGAATCTATGAATTTATCAATGCTTGGTCGGATCGGGTGTGTAAAATTACATCACCAATTGCTCTAGAAAGTACGTCATCACTGGGATACCAATCTGCATGTATTTCGGTTTGAATTGGTTGAAATCTACCCAACTCTCGAAGAATTCTGAGTTTGTATGTTATCTCCACCCAAAGGCATGTTGTTTCAACCATATTTGAAGAAAGATCATTTAGAAGAGATTCAAGACTTTTTTGGATGGGAAAAAGATGAAATGAAGCAATTCATTAGATATGGTAAGATTGAAATTCTTAAGGTGGCTAGGAGCTTCATTCAATACCTACCATTGGGAGGAATCCATCAGCAAAGGTCACAAGATGCTTATCTACTGTGCATGATAGCTCGCTATGTTCTCCAAACTTTTGGATGTGGTGCACCAACTGTCTTGATAGAAGTGATAGAGCAATTGAAGAAAGGAAGAGATATCATTCCCATGATCCTTGTAGAGACATTCAAAGGATTTGATGACATAAGCCATAGTCACAGGTTTGGACTCAATCATTATCGAAGAAGTCCCGCCATTTTTCAACTCTTGCTACTTGATAAGTTGAAGTCAAACAGGCCATCAAATGGAGGTAAACTCGGGGCTCTTGGTTACCAAAAAAGGGGGAAGCCCCAGAATTCAAACTCATTGATAATTGGAAAGTGTACCTACAATGAAGAATTACAAAGGACAGTGTATGGGAATGCCCAAAGAAGCCACAAGAAGATTTTCTGATGAAGACCTCTAGCTACAACTATGTCAAGTTGATGGGATTGACTCACATGTCCTTTTATTTGCCTATGTACATCAATTGACAATATGGGCTCGAGATGATGGACCCAGAGGAGTTAGTGAACTTCTACCCACTCCAAGAGTTGTCTCTCCACCTTGTTACTTACCTATCTTGTCCATAGTAGGAAAGTTGTTTCCCTCCCATGTAATTCACTTTGTAATAGAATGAGGTGATGTTTGGATTTTAGCGTCATTCCAGTTATTCTAATGAAGACTTGAGTTGTTGAATTAATTGTGCCTTAAAATTCAGACTCCTGAACTCAAAAAAAAAAAAAAAAAAAAAAAAAAAAAGAGATAAGTTTTCATTCCAAAATAAAGAGCCAAGTCTAGCCATATAAAAGGTAAAAACAAAAAAAAAAATGAACATGGGGAGGGAAAAAAAGAAAAAGAAAAAAGCAACATTTGTGTTTTGCAGGAACAATAGGAACAGATCTCTAAGGATCACCATCCTCATTTGTGCCATACTCAGACCTACTTATGAAAGTCATCAAGTTACTAGATATAACAGTATCATGTGCTGTCCGTGAACTTGCCAGTTGTGCTGTGAGATCCTCAATCTGGGCGGCTTGGTCAGCATTCTGTTCCCTCAGAGAAGCAACTCACCCATCCTAGGAAGCACAAAAGATGGTCAAAGCAAGAAGTAATAATAAAAGAAAATCAAAGATAAAAAAAAATCTGTGAAAATCCCCACCCTCAATACAAAATTTAAGAAAAAAAATCAAATTAAAATTTAAAAAATCAAAAAATCAAAAGAAAAAATTTTTAAATCAAGAATCAAAATCCAAAATTCAAATCAAGATGCAAAAATCAAAATCCAAAATCAAACTTCAAAGTTCAAAATCAAAACCCAAAATAAAAAAAAAATCAAAAACAAAATTCAAAAACCAAATTGAAGTCAAATTTCAAAGTTGAAATCAAAGTTAAAAAAAAAAAAAAACCCAAAAATCAAAGGTCAAGAATCGAAGCTTAAAAAAAAAAATCAAAGAATCAAAGATAAAAAAAAAAGGTTAAAAATCCAAAGAAGAATCGAAGAATCAAAGAATCAAAGATCATAAATCAAAAAATCAAAGGTAAAAAATTAAGAATCAATTATTAATGTCTTTTACAGGGTTGAGAAAGCAACAAATTTCTTTTCTACAATTGACAGTACCAAATAGCCTAGACCGGTTTGAAAAAACCCGTCTGGAAGACCAGATAGCCCAACCCGGTTGAAAAGACCCTGCCTGGAAGACCAGATAGCCCAGACCGGTTTGAAAGAACCTGCTCGGAAGACCAGATAGCCCAGACCAATTCGAAAGAACTTGCCTAGAAGACTAGATAGCCCAACCCGGTTCGAAAGAACCCGCCTGAAAGACCATATAGCCCAAGTTGGTTCGAAAGACCCAGCTTGGAGACCAGACATCCCTAGACCGGCATATGGAGCCCGGCCTAGGAAAAATTAAAGATTAAGGTACTAACATCTGTTGCAGGATTGGAAGAGCCCCAAATTTCTTTCCTACAATCGGCAGCCTAGGTAAGTCCTAAAATTTAAAGCAGTTAAGAGATATTACCTATTGCATTTTCAACTCCATTATTTATGAGCACGATGACGGCAATACATGCTCCAGGTGACAAAATGTGGTTGTTCTTTTCTTTTCCCTTTTGGCCTTTAGCACAGGCCTCGGCCAAAGAGGGGCATTCTGTAGACACCCAATTTTGTCACTCCTTTTGGCTATGATGAAATGTGTATATTGAACATAACTTTTGGCTTCCGATCAATAGAGATGATGATTGACTAAGAACACCAAAATTCCCCACCTACCCAAAAACCTCACGTGGGAGAAAAGAGGGTCCAAATTTGACTTTTTATATGTGAAGGAATCTGGTTATGATGACCATATGGATGGATAGTACTAAGAGATATGATTCCAATAATATATGGTACGTCAAAATCGAATAGTCGGATCTCCCACAATCACCCCCGAAAAATCACATTTCCTATACGTATGCTACGTGCACCCCCGCTGTACACCGTGCACCATGGCCTGCACACCCATGCGCTACGGCCTGCACACCCATGCACTGCGGCCTACACACCATGCGCTGTTGCCTACACACCCGTGCACTGTGGCCTACACACCGTGCGTGCCCCCGTCGCATGCCACACACCACGCACACCCCCACTGCACACCGCACATGCCCTTGTTGCAAACTGTGCACCATGGCCTGCACACCCATGCATTGCGGCCTGCACACCCATGCACTGTAGCCTGCACACCCATACGCTGTGGCCTGCACACCCAAGCGTTGCTGCCTACACACCCGTTCACTACGGCCTACACACCCATGCGCTGCTGCTTGCACACCCATGCACGTTGCCTGCCAGCCCTGTGAACCGATGCCTATAATGCCCCATGCACCCCTTTCCAGCTTTGTGTGCCGCCACCAATGGCCGGAATTTACGTTCCACTGGCCTGATGGGTTAAGAGATTTTCTCTTCACCCGTTTGTACATTTTATGCTACCCCGCTAGCGTACTCTACACCGCAAGCTCCTATTGGCCCATAAAAGGAATCCTTTTACCCTATTGGCCCAAAAAAACTACCTTTTTCCCCATTGGCTTAAGAAATTCTCTCTCCTCCCATTAGTCCAAAAAACCACTTTTTGCCCCCATTGGTGAAGAAATTCTCGCTCCCAATTAGTCTAGAAATCCTATAAATACCCCCTCCTTTGGATTTGACACACCAACATCACAACCCCACAACCACCCTTAGAGAGATAAGCTCTACCCTCTCTCCTCCTCCCCTCCCCCTTTGAGTTTCTTTGGGTCTTTGGACCAATCTTCGTCAAGATCCAAAATCCTTTTCGGATCTTCGAAGTGTTCTTCGGGACTTTGAAGATTTTCAATCCAAGTTTTTAGTTCAATCCATTTTTTGCTAAAATATTATTTTTTTAGCTTCCCTCCATTGACTGCTCTTGGTTTTTACCAAAAGTATAAATCCCTCCCCCCTTGAGGTTCTTCGGGTCTACGAAGAGATCTTTGTCAAGATCCAGAGTTCTGTTCGGATCCTAAAAGTGTTATTCGGGGCTTTAGAGATCTTCAATCCATTTTTAGGTCAATTTATTTCTTTCCAAAAATATCTATTCCTAGTGGAAGCTTTGCTCGAGTGCCCCTGGAATCTTTTCAAAAATAGCCATTCCCAGCGGAAGCTCTGTCGGAGTGCCACCTTAGCCTAGCCCTCCCATAGCCTATTCCTAGCGGAAGCTCTACCCGAGTGCCCCTGAAATCTTTTCAAAAATAGTTATTCCCAGTAAAAGCTCTACCAAAGTATCACCTCGGCCTAGCCCTCCCATAGCCTATCCCCAGCGGAAGCTTTGTCAGAGCACCACCTCATCTTAAGCCACGAAATAGCCTTCCCTAGCCGAAGCTCTGTCTGAATATCATCATAGTCAACATCTCTCAATAAAGGAAGTTGGAGGTCAAGACCATCTTCCCCTAAGCCAGGAGAATCCAAAAGATAGTCTGAGCTAGTACTAATCAGGGGCCCACCCCTCTTGACCCAAAATAGGGGTTAAGCTCAAGTATAATTTCTTACCCAAATTAGCATAATGTAGATTGATATTGACCTTATTTTAGTGTATATAATCATTTAAATTCAATCAATGTACATATGTGTGATAACTTAGCTATGCATGCAGAATAGGAATAATTGTGGAAAATGTTCGTTCTTAAGCATCTAGTAGGAAGACCGGTTGAACCAAGCAGATTGGGTGCCTAACACCTTCCTAATTCTGTAACCTGACACTTAACCTAAATCTTTGAACCAGAACAACTTTTAGGCGCTTTTTTCAGAACTTGGGCCCACCCCCAGGTCCTAGGCCCATAATCCTAGGTGGTGACTCCAAACCCCTTTTGCATGATCCCGATCCCCGTATTGGACCATCATCAAATCCCCGTATCGAATGATGAACTTTACACACTTATGAAATAGGCCTCCACATATCTCCGAGCGACGGTATGGTGGTGCGGGGCCCACAAGCGAAGCACACATGACACACCCCTCCCTCAAGAAAGAGATCTTGAAAGAGAAAGAGAGGAGAAAGGACAGGATGCAAGTGCTTCCCCCCCCCCCCCAAAAAAAAAAAAAAGGGGGGGGGGAAGAGAAGATATCTTCTTTTAGTTGCTACCCTCACACCATAGAGTCGATGACCATCACTAGGGTAGCTGGCTTTATGAACCATCTGTCTCATCATCAGATAGGGTAAGCTGATCTATGCACCAGCATGTAAGCGGAAAGCTATATAGGCCTACATTAAGGATACCTCACTATAATGGCCACAGATGGGAAGGATATTGTACTGTACTATTGTTACACCCTAACTTCACTTTCCTATCTAACATGTGGATAGGCAAAAGTGCCAGACAAGGAAGGCCCATGTTGGTATGGTTGGCTGCAGTAGAATGCCAAGAGAAGAGAAATGACCCCACATGTACCTGCTCAGCATGCCAACACTACTGGAGGAATCAACAAGAAGAATGGGCAAATAGGTAATTTCAACTTGAAAGGAGTTAAGTATGGGGGGATGTTACAGACTATAAGGGGGACAAAATTTGGCATAACTGGTGGGAGAGAACTAGCCAGCCAATTTTTCCTGGCAGAATGTATTTTCTGCTTTTGCACTGTGGGCCCTACAACCCTTGTTGTGCAAATTCCTATATTGCCCCTATGTGAAAAGATCTAAATGAGATGTAGAATGCCAGTTTCAGTATTAGGAATTAAGTGGGAGAAAATAGAATTTAAATTCCTAATTATATACATTATATAATATATTAAGGTTAGCCAAATAGTCCCTTAGGACTGTTTGAGCTGCCCTATATAAGAATATTAGGGGTGATTTTCTCACCCTAACTATGGGCTGCTATCAATAGTAAAAGGAGGAGAAGAGAAAGAAGTAGAAGAAAAGAGAAAGAGGAAAAAGAAGAGAAGGAGATAGGAAGGGAGCTCACCTACCTCAGGCAGTTATTAGACAAAACCTGCACTTAGGTGAGTAAAATATATTGCTATACTAGGGTTATTAGGGTAATTGCACATGAAATTGGAAGCTAGGGTTAGGGTTTTTATCAATTGGGAATTTCTAGGGAGACCTTGTATTGGGTATTGCAGCCCAATGAGTAAAACCCCATCCCAGGGAAGGTACAGGAGTCCAATTCATTGGAAAAATTTTTTGTGAACCCTGGAACCTAGGGTTTCTTCCAATTCAGTGGAAATTCAAACAAAGAGGGCCAAATTAGTGTTAAATGGACAGATTTCCATTAAAACCCTATGATGAGGCAAAATATGTCACTTTCCTTAGCACGACTAAAGCATGTACACAAACCTGGACATTACTGAGCCGCTACTTCGGCCTCCATCAGGCCGTGCTCCACCTCGTCCTCACAGGGCGTTATCACCTCGGCCTCCATCAGGCCGTGCTGTTACCTCGGCCTCCATCAAGGCTTGCTCCACATCGGACTCTGTCGTGCCGTGCTTCACCTCAGCCTCTATCAGGCCGTGCTTCTACCTACGCATTCATCAGGCCGTGCTCCACCTCATCCTCATCAGGGCGCGCTATCACCTCGGCCTCCATCTGCTGTGCTCCACCTCGGCATCCGTCATGCCGTGCTTCACCTCGGCCTCCATCAGGCCGTGCTTCAATCTCGCATCCATCAGGCCGTGCTTCACCTCGTCCTCATCAGGCCATGCTATCACCTCGGCCTCCATCAGGCTGTGCTGCTACCTCAGACTCTATCAGGCCGTGCTAAACCTCGGCCTCCATCAGGCCGTGCTGTTACCTCGGCATCCATCAGGCTGTGCTATTAACTCGGCCTTCATCAGGCCATGCTTCACCTCGGCCTCCATCATGTCGTGCTTCACCTCGACATCCATCAGGCCATGCTTCCACCTCGATTTCAATCTGGCCGTGCTGCCACCATGGTTCGACATCAACAACAAGGTTTCCAGAAACGTGTTTTTCGTTCACCCCTACATTCAAGGAACGTAATCCCTATTCTGGAGTATAGGACTATATACACTACATGTCATCATGACATCACACAGTTGGCCTTTCCGAGTTGAGAGGGGAATATTCCTGTTCCCAGAGTCACAGAGCCACTCCCCTTGAGGACTCCACGCCTAACCAGGACTCTTCACAATCGTCTCCCACTTGCACTCCATCAGTAGCCTATAAATACCAAGGTAAGCCTCCGTCACAAGGGATCGATTACTCACTTCTCTTACTGGAAAAGCTCCCTTGAGCATCTGTTGTGGGAGGATCTAACTTAGGCATCGGAGAGTCCCCCATCGGGTCAGCCCGGCTCTCCCCTGTCATCTCTTCTGTGCAGGTCAGCCAAAGCACCAGG
>NW_024868586.1:65060-83420 GCF_013358625.1 Macadamia integrifolia | reverse complement strand
AAAAAACCCCAAACCCTCCATGCCCTCGGCCTTCTCTGTTCCTTCCGGTAGCAGAAAAAAAAAAAAATCCCAGAACCCCTTGCCCTCCGCCTCCTCTTTCATTTTTTTTTCCCTTCCGACAGCAGCCGCCGCCTCCTCTCATTTTTTTTCCCTTCCGACAGCAGCCGCCGCCTCCTCTCTGTGTCCGACAACAAAGAAAAAAGAAAAAAGAACCCAGAAGAAAGAAGAAGAAGAAAAGAAGAGGAGAGAGTCGACGAAGAAGAACAGAAGAGAAGGAGTAGAGACGAAAAGAAGAAGACGAAGGAGAAGGAAAGTCAAGAAGAGAGAGAGATAGAAGCTAGAAGAAGAAGAAGAGAGAGAGGAACATAACTGGTTCGATCGGTTACTTCTCTTCCATCGATGTCGCACCCTCACTGCTGGTCATCGAAGACCCTCCTAGCATCAGCCATCTCTTTAGGTTTACTGGTCTTGACTCCTAAGTTCGACGGAGAAGAAAACCCACCTCTAGCTGGTTTCCATCTCCAAGTAGGAGACGGTAACTACAACAACCCCAATTCTTCTTTTTACCCTTTCTTTAAATTAATTTCTCCATTCTTCCTAAATTACCCTTCCCATTCTCCCCTATTCCACTTTTGTCCTAGACTTATTTCAGCTTTGCAAATATACCCTTGCTCACACGTGATATCTTTGTGAGCACAACTGAGTTTCAGTTCTTTAGAAAAAAAAAAAAAAAAGTAAACCTCCATATTTACAGTTCAAAAAAAAAAAAAAAAATTATTTACTATTCTACCCCTACCCTTTAAGCCTCCAGTTATTTACTATTCTACAATTATTCTTTGAGTGCTATTTTGTTACTAATCACCATGGTAGCCAATAGTGAAGTTCAACAGCTGAATTCTTATAAAGGAGAAACTGATACAAAATTTGATGCTCTCACTAACATGGTCACGTTCCTAAAAACAATGGTGGAATCTATGCAAGTTTCTATTGATCGTTTGGTGGCAGCAGATAACGGAAAGTCCCATTCAGTATCGGGATTCTTCCAACACCACTCCACAGGATCTGCCAGTAACACCACCACCACCACCACCACATCATACACCACCACCACCACCACATCATACACCACCATATGGGACTGGTAGACATGATGATGGAGCAGAAAGAGCAACAAAATTGGATATCCTTGATTTTTATGGAGACAATAATCCAAAATTGTACCTTGATTGGATTCACATTTTAGATACATTCTTCAGATGGTACGGGTTGACTGAGGCTCGAAAGATCCTATTTGCAGAGGCCAAACTGAAAGGCACGGCTCGAGTCTGGTGGATCAAGCAACAACAACAGAACTGAACCCGAGGCATTGGTTTGGTCAATGCTTGGGCTGAAATGTATGAAGTCATGAATCGGCATCGCATGCATCTTAGGTTTGCACAGTTGAAACAAGAGAATTTGACCGTTGAAGAGTATGTTGCTAGATTTTATTATTTGGCCACTCGTTCTGACTTTGAGTGGGATGAAGAAGACTTAGTGGCCCAATTTCGCAATGGTTTGCACACTCAACTTAGTGCTGCCCTTGCATCTAGTTGCCTACCTACAATGGAAGACACCGTACAAGTAGCATATCAGGTTGAGGAAAGTCTGAAACTCCCATACAACCGGAGAGATTTTGCAGATACTTTTTCTCGAGGTACTAGTTCCGTTTGGCAAGTCTCCTACCCAAGAGAGGTCCTCTAGCAAGCCACAGGCAAGTGCTACATCTATGGCTTCTTCACGACCTAGTCGGCCGTATTCTCCACCTTGACATGTTTCTGAAATGTCATCTTCACGGCCTACTCGCCCATATTCACCCCCTCGGCGTGGTTCAGATAAACCTTCTGATTCTTCAAAATTTACAGTTCGGTGCTACTCATGCCATGGATTTGGACATATCAGTGCCCAATGTCCCAGCCGTTTGGTTGCTTTTATTGATAAGGATTCTACTATACCATATATTCCCGAAGAGCAACTTGGTTCTGACACAGTTGATTTAAGAGAAGAGCGTGTAACAGGAGAAGTCAATGACACTCTCAGTGACGATGACCAACATCCTTTTTATGTCATTAATCATGTGTTGACCACTCAGAAGGCCACTGAAAATGAAGATTAGCGCCACAGTAGTATTTTTCAGACTCGTGTGAAGTGCAATGATCAGTTGCTAACCTTGGTCATTGATGGAGGCAGTTGCACTAATGTTGTCTCTGAAGACGCTGTTCGTAAGCTGGGATTGAATACAGAACCACATCTTAATCCTTACAAGGTTGCTTGGGTGAACAACACTAATCTCAAAATCACAGATAAGTGCTTGGTCACATATTCTATTGGTGGATTTAAGGATACAGTCCAATGTGATGTCCTCCCTCTGAAGGTTTGCCATATCCTTCTTGGTCGACCTTGGTTGTTTGATAAGAAAGTACAGCATTGTGGCTATGCCAATACCTATGCCTTCAAGCATGCCAACAAGACTATGAAGTTTCATCCTGCCAAAGATCTCCCTGAAATTAAGCTCAAGAAGATGGTGGGATCATTCCTCATTCAGTATTCCTTCAAACAGTCTCCTCGGTCCTTTCCCTAACTCGACGGAGTCGAGTTCTTTTCAGAGGAGGAGAGTTGATGCAGATACGGCTGCCCTTTCTTGGTTGGACCAGCATGACCGGCTTTGGAAGCCAAGAGCCAAGAAGAACGGGTCCAGCCCAGGGTTTTGGTCCAACAAGGGTTGGAAATAAAATTAGTAGTTTACTTAGTATTTTATTTCATGCTTTTAGTTTCCAGACTTGAACGTAGGAGTAGGATTTATTTCCTTGCTTTGGTTTCCTTTTTATAGTTGTTTCCTAGTTTAGGCTAGTTTCCATTCCAGTTAAGTTTCTAATTTCATGTTCCTATTTTCCTATATATTGGTTGTAATCGATTGAAGATTTAGAGAGCAATTTGATTATTGAATGAATGTGTGAGTGTGATCCTCCTTTTCCCCATCTCTACTCTGATTTCCCCTCCCTTCCCTAAGGGTTCTCCATCAGCCACATATATCTCAATTGTTGAAGAAATTCTCTCAGAAAGTTGGGAGCACAAAGCTGCAAATTTCATTCATAAATTCGTGTACAATGTTGTAGCCCCTTACAAACTTATATAAAATAATCAAAACAGACTCAAAACACTAAAAAAGAAAGGCCTAACCCAATCCTTAACTAATTGGGAAACGTAAACTGACTAGGAAACTAAAATAACAACGAAAATAAACTCAAATAAGGACAAGCTATTTGTTCACCAAATAAAAAACATAGTTTGACTCAATAGGACTCCTAAAAGACACTTAAGACTCCAATATTGAGTTGGATTCAAACAAAAAAATTAAAATATATCAAGACTAGGACTCTAACTAAACTAATAAAGTAAATCTCGTTTTCCCACTTTCTACCCATATTTTAGGCACATTAAAGTGGCCTATTAAAAAAAAAAAAAATGGGATCAAAGGCCAACACCTACATAACTCAACCCAAGGCTTATTTCCAATAAAATAAACCCTTTAAGTGGCTTATCTGCACCACTCCGTTTAAAGGCTGTTTCAGATCAGAATTCTACTATCGATTTCTAAGACTCAGTTACTGTTTTGGATCTGAATTCCTATTTCTTGAACTGCTTGCTACTATTTTCTAATTCTGATTTTTAGCTTCTTTTTATTTCTATCCACTTTAGTTCCCAAATCCGATCATTGTTTCTGTTTGAGTTCGACACTTTTGACTTGCTATTTTTTGCTAGTTACTTTGGTTACTATTTTGGTGGCTTGCTATTTCTGTGATTCCATGTTAACTTAAGATCTGAACTTGGGATTTAAATAAAAGTTTGCTGAGATGTTACTCCTCCCTACAGCAATTCGATTAGAGTCGGAGTTAGACCTCATCAATTTTGACCTGGTTATCGGTGGTTCTAGATTCTTTTGTGGTTTCTAATCCCTAATCCGTAGAAGAATGAAAACCCATTATTTTATATCAGAGCTAGACTAAACCCAGCTCAAGGAACTCTGACCTAACAAATATTCATGAATCACACAACCAGATCGAAGACATGTTCAGGTAGTCATCAGACCGCATGACTGCTATCAAGCAAAGATTTGAATCTAATCCTTCTCTACATCTGATAACTCTGAGCATCTCAAAACTAATGAAGTATTACCAGAATACCAGCCCATTCTTATACTAATAATACCATGTGATTTATGGGTAGAGGGCCACAAAGGATCCCCACACCGCAGCCTTAATGGTGTACCTAATAGGGCGTATTAATGACACCCAAAAGGTAAAGCCAGAATTGAAGGAATACTGTGGGAAGCTCGACCCACAGGTGTTCTACAACTGGCTAACCTCTTTGGATGATTATTTTCACTTCTATAAATTGACAGAGCCGAGGAAGCTGAAGTTAGCCGACAAGCATGGAAATAAATGTCGGTCGAAACTGACCAAAACCTCCGATTTGTCTCTGCTTTGGCCTTGGCCGAAATGAAACCTAGATTTCAACCCAGGGAGGCCTACAGTAGAAACCCAGTGTCGCAACCACAAAACAATAACCAAGTTTTCTCGGTTTCAGGCCTGACCGGAACTGGCCTCAAAACCGAGATTTAGAACCTTGCTGACAAGTTCTCTGGACCCTACATAGTTGAGTTCAGTCGCTGTTAGATTATTCTTTTGTTTTTCGATTCTAGGATGAGTTGATGTCCTATAGTAGATGAGCTGTTGTTCTCTTAGGTCTTTTCAATGAGATTCAGCATTGGAAGTTACAAGTCAAAGCGTGTTTTGTATATTCTTATGTCTTGTCTTCCCCCTTTTCTTTGGATTAATTTGATATTGCCTATCAAAAAAAGAGTTGAAGTTTGCCCATGCCAAAAACAAGGGGGTGGTGGAATACCCAAGAGCAAAGGATACAAATTTGGGGTACAGTACCTACCACATGGGATGAGATGAAAGGAGAGTGAAAGAGCAAGTATCTCCTTAGACTTTCCGAGCATGATTACATGACCGGCTAAATTCCAATGGCAAGGCACACTCTCTGTAGCAGTTTAACTCTCTTAGTTCACGGGTGGTGATCAAAGAGAATGATGATGCACAGCTTGTGTCTCAATTTAAATTGGGGTTTTAGAAAGTATATTGGTGTGGTTGATGTTTATGACTTGCAGGACTGCTTCCAGAAAGCGTTATAAGCAGAAGAATTACTGAAGCCCTGCTGGGCAAGTTGGCTTTCAAATTGGGGAGTACAGTAAAGCTCCGTCAGTGTTGTTAAGGATAATCCCATATATCGACCTTCACCTCTGCAGTTGCAGATAGCAAAGTTAAGGCACCTATGGCTAGTGGTAACAACACATAGTGCTTCTCCATTGCAACGAGTTTGGGAAAATTGCTAAATGCTGCCCTAAAAAACCAAAAGGTAACCTATAGTGGCTACAATATAAGCAAATCTTGCGAATGGAGTTTTCTGAACCACATCCAACAAATGCTGATGATATGCTCTATGAGTATGGAGATGAAACAACAGGAGTCAATGTTAAATGCTCGATCCCATTGGTTGAGACCGATGAGAAGGACAATGATGAAGAAACCAAGGAATTTGGCACTATAATAAAGGTCTCTTAACAAGCAAAGAAGTTGAAGGACCAATTGTGGACGACCCCACAATCACATCATTCACATTCGATGATGGTCAGGAAGTTGAGCACATCAAGTTCAGGATTCCTCCATTGTTCTACGAAGAGAGAGCTCTCCACGAATTGAAGATTACATTTTTAACATCCACAAGCAGCTAGAGTGTTTTTTTTTTTCTTTTTCTTTTTTTTTTTTTTTTTTTCTTTTTTTTTTTGGGGGGTGAGGGTGGGGGTGGTGGTGGGGGGAGGGGGTGAACTGTAAAATGCATTAAAGGGGGGAGGGGAAATATAACCCCAAAAGGTAGTTATATTGAACTCGAGTTTTATTACAGGTTAAAGCTGGAAGTACATCATGTGTTGTTTCTTCCAGCTAGAGAGAGTTGATGCAGATTGCCAGCATGAAGACCAAGGCCGATTCCATCTTGTGATCCATGGTTTGAACCAGTTTTCTGGTTTAATTGAAACTGGGCTCAAGTTTTAGTTTAGATTTGGGTCACCCAATTCGTTTGGGCCTAAATGGGCATAATTTTAAGGTCCCAATGTGTTATAAGAGCTTAGGGAACTTTACTTTTGGGTTATTTATTGTAAGTCTGATGTTACGGCTAACATCTAGGTACACAAGATTGGGGTCTAGTTACTAATTTTTAGTCCTTTATATTTTCTGTTCTGCATTAGTTTACAGCATGCTTCACAGCCTAGAACGATTTTACAAGTGAATGAAGATGGCACCAGAACTTGGTAATGTGATTATTAAGTTCCAGCCCTGTTGTGGTGTTTCAGTAGGTCAGTTGATTGGTGGTGATTCCAATTGAAGCCTCCGGTGGTGTTATAAGAGCTTTGGGAACTTTACTTTTGGGTTATTTATTGTCAAAGAGCTTTAATGGTCTGATGTTATGGGTAACATCTAGGTACACAGGATTGGGGTCTAGTTACTAATTTTTAGTCCTTTATATTTTCTGTTCTGCATTAGTTTACAGCATGCTTCACAGCCTAGAACAATTTTATGAGTGAATGAAGATGGCACCAGATCTTGATAATGTGGTTATTCAGTTCCAGCCCTGTTGTGGTGTTTCAGTCGGTCAGTTGATTGGTGGTGATTCCAATTGAGGCCTCCGGTGGTGATTCAGTTCCAGCCCAATTACTACTTTGTTTATCTTTCCTCTTTCTTCCTGAAAATCAGAACTACAACTAAGTTGTCTGTGTGTTACTTAATCAGCTACCTTCTATTGGTTTAAATCTGGTCTTGGATCCCATATTCTTATCCATGGTTTCTGCTACTAATCTACAGATACTGTACTGTTTTCTTCTTAGGTAAAACGTTTAAAGGCTGTTACAGATCAGAATTCTAACATTGACTCATGAGCTCGGCTATTGTTTTGGATCTGATTCTCCTATTTCTCTAACTGTTTGCAACTTGTTTCTATTTCTGTTCACTTTAGTTTCAAAATCTTATCATTGTTTCTATTGGAGTATGGTTTGCTGTTTCTTGATTCCTAATTGCTATTTTCTGTTAGTTACTAAATGGCTACTCCTTTGTTGACTTGCCATTTTGTAATCTAATGATAACTTAAGATCTGATCATGGGATTTGAATCAAAGTTTATTGAGATGTCACCAAGGATTAAAGTATCGGTATAGGTCGCCGTATCAGTAGGCTAAATTTAAGATATGTGTTGGAGATACGCTACTAAGATATGCTAAAGATCAAAGATTAAAGTATCGGTCAGCTAAATTAAGATACGTATCGGAGGGGTATTGTATCGTATCGAAGATACTTTAAACCATGGATGTCAGTTGTCACTCATCCCTACTAGACCATTCAATAGAGTTAGAGCCGGATCTGATCAATTTCGGTCCAGTTATTTGGTTTTCTCCAGTTTTGCCATTTGTTCCTAGCCTGCAGTTCTAGATTCTTTCTTGGTTTCTAATCCCTAACCCTTAGGAGACTTGAAACCCATAACTGAACCTCTAGCAAGTCAATTAAATACAAAGGGAATGAACTGTACTCTCTACGTACTTCTATCACAAAATAGGAATGAGAGTAGACCAAATGCAGGTTCTACAGATTAAAATGCATAAGATCAATAAGATATCTAAATATTTCTGGAATTTCCTGAATCAGTAGGTGTAACAGTTAAATGAATTTACCAGTCCAAGCCCTCAAAGAGGCCTTCACCCTTTATGGCAGAAGTTTTAAAAATTGCCCATTGACGGTTTTTAATCTTGTGCAACTCCAAGGCCTCAGTTACTCCAGCATCATCTAGTGCACCAGGGAGATCCTGTGTGAACAAGCAGGAGACAACATTGGGAGCTAAGAACATAAAAGAAACCAAAACCCAAGACTCTATAGACTGCATGACAACATTTCTTCAGAAGAAGACAATAGATACAAGAAGCTAGAACACAAGGGACCATGCCCCAGTAATACAGTTTCTAATCAGTTTCTCTTTCTCCTGTGCATTATAAGCTCAGATTTGAAATTGGCTCCATTGGTATGTATTTTATAAGGGGGGAAGAATAACAAAACAAAAAAAGCATTGGTGATTAGTGGAAACCTGCTTGTTTGCAAAAATGAGGACAACTGCACCTTTTAACTCTTCCTCCTGTCAAAGACTCAGCAGCATAAATTGAAATTCGAAGATAACAATAAGAGCTTGAAACATAAACTAATTTCTAGTGAGATTTGAACAGCTGCCTTATCTTTCTCAATATTTAAGAAAATCAATAACGTTCAGCCAAGATTATACAATCAAGGTATTGATAATTGGTTGAAAAGAAAATCGAAAATCCACGGAATTTTGTCACAGTTGAAAAGCTGATGAAGTAAAAAAACTTCAGAGTTTGGTCAACCATCTTAACTGCCTTGCACCATCACTCAGCAAGCGATAGATGAGACCAACATCCACCCCATAGTAAGACAACACTTAGGCAACAAGGTGCCTGTTTTGGAACTGTGAACGGTACCATGAACAGTAAAGAAAAAAGAGGAGAAGAAAGGAGAAGAGGGGGATAGATAAGGAGAGAGAAGGGAGAGAGAAAGAAGCCTTTTCTTAGGTACCTTCAAAATCTCACTGTATATTCCATTAACCATCATCAAGCGGGATGGTTACATATTTTATAAGAAAATAGAAGTACCCTTAATTTAAAACTCTTAGGTAAGTAGACTAACTTAACTAACAATGACTCTTAATTATTTAACCCGTTAGAATTGTTGAAGCCTAAGTCTTCTAGATACTTGGGCCCCACACAACAAACCAAAATAGGACTTTCAATTGACTAAACTAAACCAAAAACATTACCTAATGGATCCCAAATACCAATTAAATATCTATTTTTGTATACCCCTTTAGCCCCCCCCCCCTTTTGGGCTTTATAATTCAGTCAATTATAAATAAAAAACCCAAAGAATAAAATGCCCATATACCATAGTTATTAAAAATAACACCGACTTTTGCACCGGGTCTTCATTAGTGCCCATTGTGGTCCTAGGCGGCTAGTGGTCTTATGTGCCAGGAATAGGATGCCCAGATGCAAAACCTGATGATCTTACCCTCCATATGTCATAAATTTCAATGGTTTCTTATTTCTACCCTTATATGTTTTATATCACCTTGGCCTCACCAAGGAGTCGCTTAAGCATCTAGGACATCACTATGGCTCACCCTAGTGCTATGAAAACTATGAAACCCACCACTCCACCCATGCCACTTTTTTGACATTTTCAAAATCTCATGCTACCAAATACTTAAGTACTCTTGATTCCATCAGTAGACACACTGAGACAAAATAAAGCAAACAACATGTGCCTATTTAAGGGAACAAGAAAGTCCTTACAAATTAAACACCATGCACGGATGCACCACAAAGTGGTCAAGGAAAATGGTTTACTTCCAAAACACAATACCATGTCAATACCTCCAAAATTGCATGAAATTCATCTTTGGCTATTACTAGTCTATCAGTGTCACTGGAATCGACAACGTATATGATGGCTTGTGTATTTGGGAAATAGCATCTCCAATATGGCCTGTCCAAGATAAATAAAAACTTAAATCACTGTAAACCAATCAGTTTATGCCATTCCTCGTAAAATTCACTTGTTCAGCAGACAATCAACATAAGTAACTAGCAGAATGAGAGGTGTATGGATAAAACAGAACAGTTTTTAGTTAGCAGTTCATATAAAAAGTTATTTAATGTATTGTCTGCAACTCCAAACTAACAAAAAATAATAATAATAATAATAATAATAATAATAATAATAATAAATAACAAGTGACAGCGCAGAAATAGAAATAATGAGTGAGACATCTCATATATAAGTTCCTTAGCTCAATTGGCATTGGCTGTGGGTTAATATGTATTAGATACCATCTAAACAAAAATATCAAGCAAGTGCATATCCAGAAACCAAGTCTTGGTGTTTGCTAACAGCTAGGGCACCCCCCTAGAAGCCTAGGTAGTATACATTATCAGCTTGTCTAGGCTGGTGTCATCTAACACCTTAGGGCAGAGCTAGGCATGATGCATGACCATGGCCACATAAAACCTAAACTGCTAGTAAACCTACATTTCCAATTAATTTCCACAGCTTAGGGAATTGAAATCCATATGAACAGAGAGCAAAACAGCAAGCAATATTCTCTTACAGAAAACCAGAAAAAATCCTAGTAGGTTGAAACTATATTGGCAGATATTCACTTTAGATTAATTATGGAGCAAAAAAAATCCAGAAAATAACCTAGCTATTACTCAAAAAGCAACCCATTATTCTCATTTCCATGCTAATAAAAAATTGAATAACTCTGTAACTTTTATGCTAAAGTATTTGAACCCACCACCAAATATGAACATGTTAGGCATATCATTCGTGAAAGCAAATGGCAATTAAAATCTTAAGTTAGAAAGGAAATGGGGAAATTGAAGATAAAATTACCGGATACTTGTCTGGCCACCTGCTCAACAAACCAAAGAATTGATCAGAACCAGAGAATGATATTACTGCAACTGAAAAACAGAAAGAAAAAAAATAACAGTAAAAAAAAGGGGAGAAAAACTTAACACAAGCAATGGATGCCAACAAATGATGATATAAATTGCATCATGATAACAAATGGAAACTCTTTCTTTTTCTCTTCACAAGGATTGGTATAGAGTACAATTTATTTACAGATAAAAGTTTCATGATTGTTCCATCTAATAAATTTTGGCACCCTATATCCCATCAAATATTTCTTTCTACTTATGGTTGCACAACCAAAACAAAAGTGATAGGGATCCAAAACCAAGGAAGCAATGTAATGCAGTGTAATCTCAAACCAATGAAGAACAGTGGAGATCAGCTTTCAACTGGAACGCAGGTATAGGGACAACTCAGATACCCTTGAAATTCTGGTTGAATGGTCTTTTTGTTAAGGAGAACTCTGTAAAATTTTATATTAATCTAATTGTAAGATTTGAATACATGGAGTAATCTCAAAATAGCAAGTCACCAAAAGAGAGACCAGATTTAGCAACTAAAAGAAAATAGAAAGTAGGAACCAGATTTGAAGAAATCAAACGGTAAACAAAATAGTAAGCCACTAAAAAAAACAGAAACTTAAACCAAAATAGAAAGTGCGAAATGAAATTAATAATTAAGGAAACAAAGTAAGAAGAGAGTGTAGAGAGTAGAAACTATAAACAGGACAGGTGTGTTGCTACTGCACACCAAGGAGAGCAATGATCTGAAACTTTATTGAAAGGAGGAGAAGTAAGAAGGATATGTTAGGCCTCTCACGTAACTGTGGAAAAGGAGTCCCAGCAACTCCAGCCTAGGCATCCAACCAAGGTTTCCCTACTGCATCTGCATCCCACAGTAGAGCAATTCTAAATCCCACTGTTTTGTCTCTCTCACAGAACTCACACAAGCTCATGGCTAATATTTTTGTCAAATCTTTGGTGAAAGAATTGATCCTCTCCTCTTTATTTATGACTTCAATGAAATAAGAAAAATAATAACCCTATGAATGGTAGGGAGAATCCCTTACAACTTAAGTTTTCCACATTAAAAACTCTTCTAGAACTTAAATAGAAAATATGGCTGGATTGTAGCATAATTACCACCCTTCTAGAAACACTACTAAAACAAAGAATACAACTTTAATTAGAAACTAACATTAATCCCATGTAGGCCTAAAATCCCTAAATCTGAGCTTATAGATTGGTCCATTATAATAGAAAACTCAAAAATTATAAGTCCATGACCCATATAAACCATTGGCACTCAAAACTAAGCCTATTGTTTCATTCTTGGCCTACTTTGACCCAACCAATGGCCTGATTTGTGGCTGGCCTTCCTGTTCTTTTGAACTGCATCAGAAAGAAGAAGCAGTGACAAAATTATATAATTTACAAACGCTGTACCAGTTTTTTTTCATAGTTTTGGCCTTTGGGACCCATATAGGAACCCCTGGCAATAATTTTATTACATAGGTTTTTTTTCTTTAATTGTATTTGGGGTCCAAAAGTTTCAGTTCATCAAATACTTTGTGTTATCTTTAGTCAAATCATACTTAAGTAGCAGTTATGTTTCATTTAGCAATTGGGGAAAAGTTAGGACTATATATTTGTTATAGGATTTTTTTTTTTTTTTTTTTTTATCAAGGTTCATTTTGGACTATTATAAGCCCCTCCACCAACAACCAATACTACCACCATATACAAACAAACAAAAACAAAAAAACAGTTGACAAAAAACATTTGAGACATTTCAAAACAGCAAAGTTATTCATGGTGAGAGCGAGTGGCTTCTCACAAGTCACAATCCTAGGTCGATTCCTTGGTAACCATAATCGTCTTCTATTCTCTATGCCACACTCATCAGCCTCCACAATACATTATCTTTTTCCCTAACTGTTTTTTTTACCCCATCAAACCACCAAACCATACCCATATTTTGCCCATCCAATCCTAATCAGCCATCACTGAAAGCTCTAAGATTGAATAAAGAGGATATGTGATGTAGAAGTCCAGTAAGAAGAGAAGATGGACAGTTGTTTTGTTGGATATTTACACATTTGAAGTGTCCAACAAACCCAATTTAATGAGATTAAATTAATTAACTGCAATTTTATTATGTGCTTGTTATAATTTTTCTCTTATGACTGCCAATAGTACCATTATTTGTTCTCAACTATGGACAAAATTGGGCACTCTGTTCTATGGTTGCTGTATTGTAAATTTCTCCCATGGGGATTCGTATGGAAATGTTAATACGGGCATTAATGTGTTGAACACAGATCCATAGAAATTCGTGAATGGTTCACCACAAGTTGTGTTTGGCAACAGGAATTTTTGGTAGTTTCTTTTCCTATACCTGAGAGGCACTTAGAAGAGCCCGTTTGGTAATGATTCTGTTCTGAGAACGCCGTTCTTTGACAAAATCATCTATTTGTGTTACTTCATTAAAAGATGATCTCTTGACCCTTTCTGGGTGGTAAACCTATTCTGGGACCCATCTAGGGACAATTCTTAGAACGAAATGGTGTTTGGCAAAGAAGAAAGGTAGATAAACAAAGCCACAAGGCTCATAGAGAGCCACAAGATTCACAAAGATAGATAAACAAAGAAGAGAGATAGAATAGAACCTTTACTGTTTGTGCATATGCAACCAAAATCCCCAACAAGCTTGTTTGTAGACAACTGGTGGGAGAAGAGAGCAGGAGATGAGCAAGGGAATTATGAAGAGGAAATGATGAAGTAGAAGAGGTACAGAGGCTTATTGCGGGAAAGAATGAGTGGAGAGAAGCAACAGAGATAGGGTAGAGTGGAAATTCGGGGTATTGTGTGGGAAGGGAGAACATGCTATGGCTTTCTCGGGAAAAAATGAGTGAAACACAGTATGAGAAAAGTGGATAAAAAAAAATGCAAACCATGTGGGTCAGGCAAAAAAGAAGAAAACTTGAAATTTTTGGGGCATTAAGGCAAACAACAAAAGTGAAACGTGAGGAATGAAAAACACTGGAAAGGGCTCAAAACTTAACTTTAACACTGCAAAAGCAATCATGGTGGATGAGAAAAAAAGTGAAAAGGAAAAAACATCATATGGGATCTGCTCTATGTATATCATAAAAACCCTTATCTATCTTAGTAGATGTGTAATATGAACAAAAAAGCAAGCATATTAAAGCTATTACAGTGAAACATGCAGGGAGCCAGGGACACAATTCACCAGGTTGTAGCAGAGAGGGTTTTCAAACAAGAAACAGGGTCAATCTGACTCTTCAAATGAGAGATGTGAGTCTTTAGATAGCAATATCACCAACACTTCGCTGAGTGGAGGAAAAGAAGCATGAATCGGTGACCAGAGAAGTTGTTTGAAAAGGCAAACTGGCTAGTAGCATAGATCTATGGGCAGAGACCAGGTTCGAGCTGAGAGGACAAGGATGACTTCCTTCACAGCTACCCTCGACTTGAGAACCCGCAACCTGAGAACCGGCGAAATTCGCAACTACCTTCGACTTGAAGAAGAGAAGCTCTCTATGATTGTTGGAGTTCAAAGCAGAAGCTTTTCTCAAGCCCTGTATCCCAAGAGGTGAGGTCCCAGAGATAGTATCGGGTTTTTTGGCGATGACTCTTGATTTTTATTACCCAAAAGATGATTTGGAAACGAAGTAATAAGGGTGGAGGTGTTACCTGAAACCCACTCTTAGGATGAAAAATTGAACCGATATGATCTTTGGGAACAGAAATGCAATGTACTTTACCAAACGCTTTTTTGGCTCATTTCTGTTCCCAAATGGAATCAAGATCAAGAAAAATCATCTTGGCAGAGTTACCAAACGGGCTCTTACTGTCACGTTTGTGTTCTGTGTTTGTGGTGAGCCAATGGCTGATGTCCTATAAGACTGAATACACACCAGCCACTTCGCGTATAGGATATAAATGTGAATGGGTGTGAAACTCAATAAAGTTTCCACTACCCATTAAGTAAGAGAGTTGTCGGACCATGACCGGTAAAAATCTGGGTTCTCGGTTGGGTACCAACCGTTGAGTTTGTCTTATGCAAGATATTCATCGGTTTCAACGCAGTAGCAACCCCACTCCGTTCAATTTCCTTGTGTATGCTCGTGGGTTGCCGCGCCTTTATTGATATGATATTAGAGTGTTCAGAGCCTTTTTTTCCTGTTGCCGTTGTTCTTCAATCATATCTGTACCAATTTCTACCTTTTGGAATAAAATATGATGCAAGGACCCGATCCACCAACTATCCGAAATGTTGGCAAAACAGAGCCATAGTAGTGACCAACACTACCTTTTCCTGATCATCAAGGGTTTTCCCTTTGTCGGTAGTTGTTTTGTAAAGTGTTTACAAAAATATTTTGTTATTATTATTATTGTAAATATATTATTTGAAAAGCATTTCAAATATTTTTGGGTCCAGTCACCAGTCTTCATACTCCCATATTGAAATACAATGGATTAAGGTTTATGGCAGTGATTTTATTCCATGCCTACAAGGTCCATTGTGGATGTTGGTAATGTGGGGGAGAAAGTGTAATGAAAGTTTCTACACTAGGGGTTTTCATGTTATGTCTTTTGTACTGTTGGCCTTTAGTGCCATTAAGGACAACTTAAAGGCTACCCTTTAGGATCGCAGCACTTGGCATGATCTTGGTTGCTAGATTGTAATCTCCATAATTAACTATTCTATAAAGGAGAGGATATGGATCAAACCCTAATTGCACAGTTCAAATTAAGAATAAAGACTGAAGAGAGAAAAAGAGAGTTTGCTTGTTATTTAAGCAAGGATTTTGGCTATTGGAGGTGGTGAACAAAGATCATGTTCTTGTGTTGCATTCCTTTAGAGAGCACGCCACGTGTGTTCTGGGTGATCATTGCTCTCGGTTTTTAGTTCGTGAGACTTAGTTCATTAAGATCCATTGCTGAAATTTTTTCGTGCTATACTTTGTAGGCTAATCGCTTCCCCTGCCAACAATTTTGGGTTTGGTTGAGTTTCTTGGGTCAAACTGAACCTATGGTCCAAGATTGGGTCCAGCTAGACTTAATTTCAAGTCCCCTATGAGTTATATGGGTCATAAGCTTAGTATTTAGAGTTTTTTATTGTAATAGGCCAATTCTATAAGCACAAATATGAGGGATTTGATACCCATACAGGATTGAAGTGTTTAGTTTCTATTTTTTAATAGTCCAGAAGCCTTCTATTTTGTTTTCTCTAGAACTCTCTTGCTTATGCATGAAGTTACTATTTTCTTGTATTGTCGCAAAGTTAAAAATAAAGGAGTGGGGGGATCATACAACCACATGATTTGAGAAATAATTTAGCCTTGATTTTGTGAGAGACAGTGCATGGTTCTGTGGGATTCAGAACTATTCTATTGTGGGATGCAGTAAGGGAACCTTAGAAAGATTCTAAAGCTGTAGATGGTGGGATTGTTTCTCCCCAGTTACATGAGAGTCCTAACATATCCTTCTATTTTATTCTTCTTCATTCAAGGTCATATACACACTTTCGTTTTACTTTGTGCAAACGAGGTTTCTTCACTTCTGCTTTGATCATCAAAATACTATTCTGCCAACTTATTTCTGCTGAAGCCCCTCTCAGTTTCTGACCATGTTTCAGTGGTGGAATAGTCACCAAATCATTCATTGATTCATGTGCTAGTTGGTAGGATACTACCCACATTTGATGTCCTGCGGAAGCACCATGACATTACCTTGACTACTATTTTCTGTTAGTCTCTATTTCCTACAGTTGTCAAGGCATCGCCTAGGCGACAACTCGTTTTTTCAAGCCCTAAGCATTCACATGCCTTATTGTTTGGGCACCATTTTTTAAACTTTTTTTTCATTATTTTAATTGGCAGTGTATTTTGTTTGCATAGGCTGAGATGCACAGGATCAATATATATTACAATTAAGAAAAAATCAATGTGTCTTACAATTAAGAAAAAAACAAAAATCAAAAAACAAAAAACAAAAACAAAAAACAAAAAACAAAAAACAAAAAACAAAAAACAAAAAACAAAAAAAAAAAAAAAAAAAAAAAAAACAAAAAACAAAAAACAAAAACAAAATGCGAAAGGAAAAAAGAAGAGAACGAAAGATCTGAAGGGAAAAGATGAGAGAGTTCCATGCCAAGTCATGACCTGACGGTCTGCCTGTTCCGATTTCACATTTTGTTTCTTCTTTTTCTCCTCTACTTCTTCTGCCTACGCCATTGTTTTCTTTTTTCTTTGTTCTTCTTTCTCTCTCTCTCTGCTTCTTCTGCTTCCTTTTCTTTTTCTTTTTCTTTTCCTTCTCTCTGTTTCATTTTCCTTTTCTTTTTTCTTTTTCCTTTTTCCTTTTTCTTCTTCTTCCCATTTTTGTTTTTATTTTCTTCTCTTTCTCCCACCTCCTCTCTGAAACCTACTCTCTCATCTTCTCTACTAAACTCTCTTTCTCCCATCTCTTCCCTAAATCCCAACAGAAAGATTGTCTCTGGTCCAGCTCTATGGTGTTGGAGATGATGAAATCACCTCCCTGGCATCCTCTTACTTGATATCATGCAGCACTGTCCCCATGTCATTAACCAGCAAAAACAAGAGGAAACTTAATGCACCATGTTAGAAACTAAATTTGTGTAATTAAATAGAATGCACGCCGAAGGAGCTAGGCGACACCTAGGTAACAAGGAGCCTAGAGGCCTGGCCACCGTCTTGGATCGCCTTGTCGCCAAGGCAACAATGTTATATCCTAAGAAAAGGCATACCCAGTTCAGGAGGCTCCCGCCACTGCAGGATTCAGGGAGGGTCATAATGTATGCAGCCTTCCCCCTGCTTCGCAAAGAGGCTCTTTCATGACTCAAAACCACGACTACTAGGTCAAAATGCTATTTCCTACACTCACTTGCTAAATTGTTTCCTTTGGTTGCTAAGTTACTCCTTGTTTCTACTTTGGTGTTTCATTTGCTATTCTTGATTTAGTTACTAATTTTCTGTCAATACCAAATCTGACTTTCAACTTTCCGAAACTTATTGTTTTGGGCTTAGGTTTCTAATAAGTCTCACTACAGTATCTGAACTTGGCTTGTTCTTTTGGGACTACCTGCTATTTTTAGGCCCCTTTGAAACTCTAAATCCAAACATTGGATCCTGGTCTAATTTTGAGGGTATGTTGCCCATCTTTACATGACCATTCAACCAAAGAATCAGTCTCATCAGACTGGTCTTTCTGAGTTTTAAGCAAATCTCTCATTATGGCGTTAGTTCCTACTGTAGTTCTGGTTTTTCTTCTTGGAATCCTCACCTTGGACTTTAGTTATCTAGGATCCCATTAATATGCCTCCTTAGGAAAATCTTCTCTCGTGCAACCAGACATAGTTTGATTGGAATCTCCCGATTTTCGCCAAACCTTGGATTTCTTTTTTTTTTTTTTTTTTTTTTTTTTGGTGTGGGGGGGTGTTGGGGGGAGATCCATTATTTCTTATTTTTCTTATCGATTCCAAACCAAACTGTAGAGGTGTAGCATTTGATAACATAACATAAGTCCCTGGGATTGGCTTTTTGAGATGGTCATAAACATAGAATCTTTCAGAGTTATACCTTTCCCATTTTTTTGAGTCCCTTCTCAAAGGCTCAAAATCTAGTTATTTTGAGGTTCTCTCCACATAATTTTCTGCTCTTTCTCTATAGGGAAAACCAGTTTTTT
>NW_024868586.1:7741-65010 GCF_013358625.1 Macadamia integrifolia | reverse complement strand
TCCTAAAATATTTAGTGTTCGCAGCAGCCACAAGTTCTTGCATGATATTAATGCTCATTGTAGTTGAATACTCTGAAATTTTTATGGTATGTTAAGTAACATTGTTTGAACTCAATCAACAATCTCCCTGAAATGAATGCTCTGCCTTATCACATTGTACTAAAACAACAAGATATTTTAATGGAATTATCCTCAGTTTCGGAGTTTTTGGAAACTTAGGATTGGACCTTAGTTAAAAAATGATAACTAGTATGAGAATCCATGCCTATCTTTATCCAACACTACAAAGCAGTCAACTTACTAACCACTGACACCCTTGTCAGTAATCACTCTATTGGATTATAGTTACAAACAAAAATGAGTGATGCGGATCCGGTTTCCCAAAATCAGGGATTGGATCGCTTAGAGCCCACAATAAAGCAGTAAATTCAAAATTTAAAGAGTAATGGCAGTTCTGTAAATAAACTGAAGTTTAAGGGAATGGCAGAGTTGTAAATAAACAGAAATTATAATGTGCTACTTGGGAGATGGGACATAAAGGGAATTAATAGTTTTTGGAGGGGATAAACTAGGAAACAAATAGAAATATGGGAGATGGGAGAATTAAAGGTAGACAGAAGGCTATTACAGGAAATCAGAATAAAAGAGAATGAATTAGTAACTCACGATTCTGTTGGGGTTGTCTTCAACCTCTAGACAGCCAAAACAGGAGGCGGTGGAACACCCAAGAGGAAATCAAGCATCAGCCTTTGAAATCTCTCTCAACAGCTCTAAAATTTCAGATCTACTGTCGCCTTAGCCTGCTGGACCATTCCAAACTAGTACAGCTCAACAGTTCAAGCAATACTTGGAATAACGAGTTCTGAAAATTGGAATCAGCGGTAGATGCAGGTGGAGGAACTACCCAGTTCAGGCATCAAATGAACCCAGATTTAAGGGATAACTTTCCCTCTCTCAGCCCTCTTGAATCCCTCCTTCAAATAGATTCAATAGCCTTCCAATAAGTGGAAAGGAATTTCTGAAATCAGATCAAACGGACAGCACGGTTGCAGGTTCCTTCAGAGGGTTGGATCTCACCACACACGTGAGATGTAGATGCCCAACTTCCCAAGTTAAGTTGCCATTAGGTAAGGATTGTACGTACCAAATTTCAGCCACAAAAGCTGAGGATTGAGGGAGCTCGATTCAACTGTGGAGGGCTGCAATTATCGCTCTAAGAGAGAAAGGAACAGTAATATAGAACGATAGATTGGAAGAAGAGAAGAATATCAGAGAAGGGAAAAGAGAAACCAGAAGAGAGAGATGGGTAGAGAATATTAGAGAAGGGGAAGAAAGAAAGCATCCATGGCCGCCATCGGCTTCAACCAAAACATATTGTCTCAAATTCATTCAAATCTAAAACTGAGTTCTCCATTACAGGGCTATTTAAAAAAAAATAATGACATAATTTTTGAAGCTAATTAAAAATGGAAACTAAACCTAGATAGCAACTAAAATAAAAATCAAATCTAAATAAAAGACTGTTAATCTAATCTCTAACCAATAAAGGAAGTAAATAAAAATCAAGTCTAAAGATAGCAACTAATTCCATCGCTGAGTTGCATCAATGAGAAGACACAAAAATAGTTTAGCGAATTATAGAGAAGCTACATAAAGTTTTGGTTACCTGAGGATTTACAATCTACATTTCAAATTTCTCAATCTCAGAGCATCCATATCAAAAGGATATCAGTGTAGAACAATCAACTCAAGTACATCTTAAACTCTAACTATCTCATTTGCAAGCATATTTGGGTGGAAACCATTGGTTTTAGTTTGAGATGGATTTGGTTTGAATCTTCTACAATGACTTCACGACACTAAGAGTTTCTGTCTTTCACAGCAAGTATTTGGGATTAATCACAACCTAAAATGAATACCAGAACTAAGATTTCCCAATGGTGGTGCTCAGCAAAAAATTGGATCTTCACTTAATGATTTTAATTTATATTAGTTATGATCAGTTCTGCATCTAAAGAAATAACAAAGCACCCCACCACCACCCCAAAGGCAGTAGAAAGCACGAATGCAGAATTTGTTTTGTGGAAGTATGATTGTCCTTAATTCTTTACAAGCATCAAATGAAAACAGAGTATAAATACCAGGGTTCAGAATTATTACACTACACATATAGCGATAGATCAAGGTCTAGATAGATAGAAATACCTAGATCCCATACTTGAAATTTGATATTGTTATACTGCACCGTTTCCACATTAAACCCAATTGCTGCAACGTAATGAAACCACCAGCAGGGATCAGAGATGGAAAGCAATTAATAAGGAGCAGGAAAACGAAACCGACAAGCTAAAAGAGTGGCAAAAAATATTTACTTGGAATTGTGGAGACAACTTCCCCCATCTGAAGCCGATCTGAACGAAATTCATGAACACCCAACAAAGATCACAAACAGGTGAAAACCCAAAAAACCAAAAAGAGAGAAACAAGAGAAACAAGTAGAACAGACATAAAATTGTAGTTTTTCCCGCATTGTCCAGCCCGAGAACAAGGATCCGAGCCTCCTTATTACCGAACAGCGACGAGAACATTCGAGTAAACAGAATACCCATTAATGGCTAGCGGATCAACAGCTGAGATTATCAGATCTGCTGAGCAGAACCCTGTTCCCACTGCAAAACCCAGAAACAAAAAGATCGATAAAGAGAGAAAAATAGAGATCCAAGAGGGCTTTAAGTTGAATTACATGCCTTGCTGAAGAACAGGGCCTGCTGATGCTTGCTCTGCTGAATTATTCTTCTTCACAACAGAAAAATGGTTAAGAGAGCTTGAATTGAAAGCGAGACGCGGAGCTGATTGGCAATTGGGGTTTCGGGCAGCCCTTCGTTTAGATTTTTCGAATTCTCCGCAATTTGAAGATTCTGAGACGAGAATGACTGCAAATTATCTCCGTTGTCCTTGGCTTCTTGGTCCTTTCCGACTCCAGTACCAGACTAAGGACGAGTACCAACTGGACCGAACGATTCGAAGTCAAGCCAAACCTGGGTATTATGTGGCCAGTTCTTTGGGTGGACCATGGATCAAATTGCTTCTTTTTGGCACAATGTTACAAAATTCATAACTTCAATTGATATCAAAACAACACAATTCCAACTTCATTGGAAAGAGCGTCAAGCATTACAAGTTTCAGTATATTCCTCGTTCCAATTATTCCATCTAGCCTGCCCAAATTTGCTCCAAAGTGAATGTAATTGTGTAAACCTATGAAATCTTCAATCAAACTACGAGGGGTCTTCACCTCATGTTGCCATAAGCTACAAATGACTTTACAATCATTAATACCCTGCAAAATGTTATATATATATACCAATATGCCTCAATAACACTGTCAAACATTGTTCGCATAAAAGCTGACCTGTCAGCACTGCAAACATGTTGTCAAACATCTCTAGAGCTTCCAAACACTTGTTCATCACCTGAACATCACCAAAACACCGACAAACCTTATCATATAGTTGCCAACAATGGCAACCCTAAATCCAATTGACTAAATATATCATCATCATGTCATATATCATATCATAACACGCTTACATCATATCATTAAATTATGTTATTGTGTGACTAGTTCTTTGGCTGGACCATAGACCAATTTTATTCTTTTCAACACAATGTTACATAAATCATTGTAACTTCTTTCAGTATCAAAACAATGTGATTCTAGTTCCATTGAAATGATAGCATGATACACTACAAGTTTTTAGTATATTCCTCTTTCCAATTATACCAAATGGCATGTCTCAGTTTTCTCCAAATTAAATGTAACTATGTGAATCTATGAAATCTTCAATCAAACTACAAGGTGTCTTCACATGATGCTACCACAAGTTGCCAAATATTGTATAACCATGTTATATATTACTAAATGTCATCACACATGCTTGGATGTCTTAGTAACACTATCAAACTCTATCCACACTAAAACTAACATATTGGCATTGTAACCATGTTGTCTGACACCTTTAGAGCTGCCAAAACACTAGTGCCTTACCCGAACATCATCTAAACACCTCCAAACTTCACCACATAGTTTCCAACAATGATAACCCTAAATCTAGTTGACCAAAATTATCTAGCATATTATCATCATGCCATATATCATATCATTACATTAAACTATGTCTTAGCTTGTATATTACATGATACCATCATATGCATGTCATAAGTACCTCCTCATGCATCTATCATGCAATGCATGCATCATCACCATGCTATCTGCTATGTCATCTAGTTATTGCCTATGTTGACATGCAATTGGCTATCTCATCATGCCACATTAACATGTGGGACTCACACATTAACTCCCATATAGCAAAACATTCACACACACACACACATATAAGATGTACTTCTTAGGGACATTTTGTCAAATAATTGGCACCTTTTGACTGACTGCATTGTAACTGTTGTATCTTCTTCATCCGAAATCGAATTGACATGATTCCAATTATGTTCAAAAGTTGACTTGATGCTCTATACTTCACCGGTAGATCTAAACGTCAATTTTTTCACTGGTCTCCCAATTGGCTCTGAATCTGACCTATTTTCCTAGACTGTCTCACCTATACATCACTGCTCAATGCTTCCTATTCGTGCTAGACCTTGCCAAACACTACCAACTGACCCAGATTCTCTGTTAAGTCACTCTTTGAACACTACCAACATTGTATTGCCTCTACTAGTACTGCGATATCACTACCACATCTATACTACTACTGCCCTTTGTGATGCCACTTAAATATCATATCGTAAGCTATGTGAACCATCTGTACACCTTTGTACATGTCACTACCACTACCATGACTATTTTTGGTCTCTTTTATGCATGTGTTGACCATAATTGTGTAACATTTTATTTCAACTGCTTGCATGGGGCCAAGCTCATGTAGTCTCTTATATTGTATCCCTACTTACAACACCTAAGGCATTTTGCTATATGTTGCCTTTTACTACCTTGCTTCTATTACCTATTTAAAATTATTTCATGTATTTCTTGCAATGTACCCATTACTAGGGGAAGTGTAGCACTCTACCTTATGTCCCAGCCACTGTTAGTTAAAATGGGAACGACAAAAAAATAGAAATGTACGGTACGGGTTTTAAACAGATAAAAACGATGAATGGTACGATAAGAAAAAGGTCAAAAAAACAGGGAACAGCAAATGGACGAAAATGAACGATACGAGTATTAAACGTGTAGTTTTCAAAAAAATGAAACCAAAAAAACGGTAGTATACTCATGCAATTTAAGAGATTATTACCTGTATACATGCATCTAATGTTCCAAAAGCTCTGGGAGTCCCAAGATAAAATAGTCCAATGGGCTACAAGAAAATGAGATGCTAGCTTTAGCTTCTTCTTATTCAGTGGGTTATAAGAAGATGAGATTTTTTTCCTATAGATAGTATGGAAGTTAAAAACCAAAAACCAAGTACCATATTGTCTTCACTCTTCACTTTTACTAACAGGTTTTTTTTTTTAATTAATTAATTTTTTTTAATAAAATTCCTATTTTACCCTTAAAAAACGGATACACGTTTAAAACGGATTCTTTTGTCGTTTCCCTTTTTTTCCATATTGCATAATAGCATACGGGAAAACGCATTTTAAACGGCAAAAAAATACAACCGTGTTTTAAACGTGTTTTAACTAACAGTGGTCCCAGCTAGGGTGATATGGGACTTCTCCTCCTAGAGCTGCTCTGTCTCCTACTAAGCTCATTTGGTCATACCTATTGTACCTATAACAATACACATGAAGTGATAGTGGTTCATTAGATAATGTTTGTGCCTACCTAATGAGTGGTGATCTATGACCTTTGGTGGAAACCATCTCCTTAGGTCTCTAGTGGGAGTACCTATTAAGTCTCCTCACCTCTACCTCTACTAGTATTGCTTCTTCTTTCTCTGTCTTTGATGAGTGATCTAGGTGATGTTGTCTCTGTCAGATGCCAATGTTTGCATGTCTACTCTGCCACAAGTGGGGTGCTAAGCTGATAGCTCTCAAATTTAGACATTTATGCCCTTAAAATGTTATCTCTTTTCAAGATCAATGCATCTCTCAGCCCTTGTAGCTCCTTGTTGAAAATTTACAATATGTGCCTTTAGTGCATTTATTACATCCTGATATTCAACCTACCTGCTAAGTACATAAGATTGATTCTCTAAATGATTTCTCAAAACTGAGTCCTTTAACTACAGCATGGTGCACATCTCACTATTTTAGCTCAATTGTGCTTCAAATGCCTCTAAATATTAAGGATTGCATCTCTAATCTGACACATATGAGGTACGTGTCATCTCAGACTCCGAATATTGTGCTCCAAAAGGTCATTTTTTCTTCAAATCTTCGTGTTGAAACATAAGAGGTCTATCATTTGGATAAATATGTTTTTAGATACAAAAACCATTGTTGAAATGATTGAGTGTTTCAACATGTGTGTGAGGCATGTGAAGAGTTGTGCCAACTAGTTCTTAATGTTGGGTGTTCTAACATATGTGTGAGACATGTCAAGAGCAATGACAACCAATTCACCGAGGACATTTCTTACAGTAAAAAAGTAAAGCATGTTGAAGAAGATGAATAGTTACTGAAGTCGATCAGCTGAGAAGATTGTTGAATTACACGAGATCTATCAATTGGATAGATATGTTTGGATATGAAAACCATTGTTGATGCGATTGGGTGTTTATGTAAGGTTTTCAATTAGGTGGGCTGGCACAGTCAAAGATTTGTTTCCAAAAATCGATTTAGTGGTGTTGACTAAAGATGGAGTAAGCAGAAAGAATCCAATATTATTGGTAAGTGATCTCTATGGAGATATTGGATTCTATTAGCACACCTTAATGGTATGAAATATTTATTACTATGTGTGGACCTAAGGTATTGTTTCCTTAATGGGGAGGAAACCCTAATTTTATTGCAGGGTTGGTCCCTACCCTCACCCCTATATATAGTTATCACTGACCCATTAAGTGAGGCTAACAACCAAAAGCAAAAGGGAAAGAGGGTAGACCAGACCAACATTGATCGTGTTGTACAAGGAGCATACAAGAAGACATTGAGGAGTTCTTATTCTTCAACCATGGATTCAGGTATGCCTAAAACGTGTATTTTATAGTGTTTGTCGTGCATGCTTATCGATCTTCATGAATCGTTCCGTATTTGTTTTCTTTCAATGGTATCAGAGCCTCGTTCATGAAAAATCGATCGGCTGTACCACCAGTAATAAAAATCAATTTCTTCTCCTCGAGTCGTTTTGTTTTTGAAGAAATGAGAAAAGTAATATATTATATATTATTTCTAAAGGACAAAACTTGAAAATTTAAATTTAATAATAATAAAAAAAAGTGACAAAAGAGTGAGTACGGTTTTGGTTGTTTTTGTAAAAAAAAAAAAAAAATCCCTTGATTTGTTTTTTGGAGAACCATACAGACTTTTTAAAAAAAATGACAAAAAGGAAGTACGGTTTTGGTTGCCTTTAAAAAAAAAATTCCTTTTACTGATTTTCTTTTTGAGAAAAAAAAACCGTACAAAATTTATGACTCTTCAATAAAAAAAAATTACAAAAAGTTCCTTTTTTTTTTTCTTTCTATGGGTGATTATGAAAAATCTAAATCTTCATATTTCTTCGGTTTGAAGAATCGAATTGGTATATCAATGGGTCGGTAGACTCGGTACAGATAAAGGGTTAAAATAATAATAATAATAATAATTAAAGTTAAGGGTATTTCTATCTTATCCGAATTGGATTAGGTGGGATCAGTATCGACCCTGATTGAATATGGTTTTGTATCATATGACTGTTTGTAGCTGGTTATTATCCTCTTTTAACCTATCCGTCCCAATCCCAATTCCAAGTATCAAGTACTTGGTGACTCCTTTCAACTATAGCATTTAGTATGAGATGATACATAGACATGGTTATGATGGGGCAAGCATTGTCTTGTTTGTAAAATTGATGTGAGTTTTTTTTTTTTTTGGACTTATTATCCAGTGGGATGCATAAGAAGGGTTAACATTTAAGGCAATGGAGGATAATGTTTATTTTTATTTAATTTTTATTTTTTAAGATTAAATGGACTGAGCCTATGGGTGTTTGAAAGTTTGTTTTGGGTTGCCCATGTTTATTTAAGTGTAATGGGTTGAAGCTTATGGGCCTAATTTGAAATAGGCTGAATTGAACTAAATTAAATTCGGTTTGGTAAACCAAATTAAATTGTAGACCACTATAATGTTGAACAGGTATGTTTCAAGCATTGTTTGATTAGATCCAATGATTCGAATCAACATCGGTTGAAACCGATCCTACACTTGATCGTTTGAGACTTGGCATTGGTATTGTGTCATAGGTAAAATAATAATAGTAATAAAATCCAATGTCTTGATCAAGTCCCCTTAAAGTGATTAAATCCTAAACCAACCCAAAATCAAGATGAATCGGTTCTACCAAAATTGTGCCATGACTGAACTGATTAAGTTGGTCAATTCAGATATCTGACACATTGACCTTGAAAATTGAACTATTTAGATTTTTCAATGGGTCGTCGAAAAACCCACTGAGAAAAATCATCAACATTGACTGATGTTAATCGGAAAAGTATTTATTTAAAAAAAAATCTAATATTTTTGTATTTAGTCATAGAACCAATTGGTCATTGATTAATGTGTTAAAAATTAACTATGTTATTGATATTGTGAAGGGTTTTATCGTTTGAAATGGTCTTATATAGTAATGATCAATTTTCATATAATGTCTAATGAGGTTTTTTAGATTTAAAATAATTATTTTGAGAATCCCAAGACCGTGTGAATAATAGAATATCATTGATTTTCATGATGTCGCTTTATCATGTACTTGGGATGTTGTGGATAATTACTTAACTGGTCAAACCAGTGGAAGGATGTAATTATATATTCTGAAACGTTGTTTATGTTTCGACCAGTGGATGTATGTTCAATATACTGGGTTGAATTTAAAAAAAAAAAAATGAGACCTATGTTTTGTGTTCCATAACTGTTTTGGAACAACTATAGTGTTTTGTCTTTATTCTATAGTGGCTTCAGAATTGTATTTCTATTTATGCATGTTTTTGCACTGGTTTATCATTACTATGATATTAAAAAAGTTATTTATGAATGACATAGGCAGAAAATTGATGGCATTTTATGTTTGCATGTCATATTTGGAACACTCTATGATGAATAAATATATTGGAGTTAAATTGGGTATAAGCATTCGCACATGTTTAGTTGTAAAACGTATTTCTAGGGAACCATGAAAGGGTGATGTGGATTCCACCAAAGTAACGTATCTTGTTCTTTCATGGTTTTTCCTAAGGCAGCATAGTAGGTGACATTTGCCTAAAGATGATGTCACCAAAGTTAAAGAAAATGACAGTAACCTAAGGATTCTGATCCCAAAGGTAAGGGGATCTTAAAAGTTATTGTTCTTTTCATAGTTAATACAAGAAAATGAGAAGACCAATGTATTTCTGTCTTAAAGGATATAACTCTTAAGTGATATAGTCATTACAGTGAATACATATAAATCTCATCAAGTTGAACTTTGTTATTGGTATGGTCTATTTAAATGGGATTAAGTGAAAATTCTTTGTGGGTAGAGTTGACATCTTAAAGATTAATATTAATGATGATACATATACTCACATTTGAGATGTTATGACACAAGATCATCCCACGTTGCTTGTACATGTTGATAGTTTAATAACTATTTTCATCATAGTTTTAATGAAATCCGGTTTTTGAGTCTAATAATTGTATAGACTATAAACAGTTTATGCAAATGGAATTAGAAATCATTTAATTTTGATTTATTGAAATGAATTCTGAAATCTGTTTATATTGCTGACTATTTTGGCCTTGTTTATTCAAGCCAACAGTTAGATCTAGTTCTAATATGAACTGATATTGACTCTTATAAATGGTACTTTTATTAAGTCATCTAGTCCTACTCTCTTATGTTAGTGGGAGAATAAATTATTATCCTATTGAGGGTGATAGATGTATTACAAATGTTTTATTATGTATACTACACTTGTCGTTTCATGAATTTTAAGTCAATCTGGGGTATTTTGATATTTTCTTCGATGTTATATTTATTATCTGTGACATCAGGTTTCGTCACGAGACACATAATTATGAGTTTTGACACCCATTTATGATTCAAAATATCACAAGTGTATTGTTTAAGTAATATTTCTTCGAATTATATGTCATATTTGTACTTAAGATAAAGTTCAATTTTATTGAAAATTCATCGAGATAAAACAGATATATTATATTTGAATGATTTAAATGAAATCATTGAAGTTTTAGTGGCTTATTGGTATAAAGCCTGTTGTTTATACTTACTATGGATCTAAGCCAATATTACCTTTATTTATTAAAGATTTTTTGTTGTTTTTAGCCTATAAGTTATTCGGTTCATGTGCCCTATTAGCTAAATAATTTTCTTTTGACTTGAAGAAATTATGGGGCTTTATTATGATTGACTTTAAAGTCTATGGGCAAATATTTTTATTATATATTAAAGTCATTTGAGCCTAAAGATCATACTTGTATACAATTTCTTATATCTAATGCATTATGGATAAGGGAACATATTTCATGTGTTTTTTGCTATCATGAATAAATGATATGAACCTTCATATTTAGCATGTTGTCATTATAGGAACTCGTCATATTTAGATTTTCTATTTATTTATGGTAATAGCTGGAAGTACAAAACTGTCATACTAAGAATGTACTCATTTTGATAACTGCTAAATTATGGTATTACTATATTGACTATAAGGGTTTATAATGGGTTGCTTTTGTGAACTTATGTTAAATATTTTATTAATTAAATACTAAAATAGCTCATCTTGTTGTTTGCACCCAAAATCTAAACCCATGGGCATTTGGTAGCAATCCAAGTCTATAGGTTTTCATAATTTCAGTGATTATGCTTCCACTTAGTGGGCTAGTTACTGAGATTGTGAAATTACTATAGACTATTCAGGATGGGTTGTAGTCAAGGAGACCATATGGCGAATGATGTGCTCTTGCCACCACAGGTGAGTCTTCATTTGGTCGATTTCGCTTGATAGTGTGAGGGTGACATTTTTTGCTTTATAGCTTTGGAGTTTTTTGTCTTGCCACCACAGGTGACGGAATCTTCAAGGTGCTGTTGTTTCGAGCGTCTCACCTTACATGTGAAAGATTCCATTACGTGTTGAGTGATCTTGCCACCACATGTGTGACCCCGATGACGTCTGATCTTTCTCCAGTTTCTATTTTCCTACAGTTATTGAAAACAATACTGGGATAAATCTGATTAATAGCCCAATTAGTTAGATTCAATTATATTGTTGGGAAGTTTAATATGCCTTCTGTTCTTGCATAATGTATATTTTGGTAAATATGTATGATTATATTTGTCAGCTTTGACTTCTCAGCTATTTTCTGTTAAAAAAGTTTGAATGGTTCCAATTTTAAGGAATGGAACTAATCCTTTAATATATCTTTGGCTATTATAATAATAAATTGTAATTTTAATTGATGAGCCTCCTAAGCCAGTGGTTGTTAATTATATTCAAGCTAAGGTTCTTTATGAAAATGGGAGGAATCGAATAGGTTTATCTAAAGATCAGTGGGAGTAAGCTCATGAATCATAAATTTTTGTAGAACTATATTCTTACAGATTGTTGACTCTATATCTAAACCATTGAGGATGTTATGTGACAACTCCGCTGTGGTTTGTTTCTTTCATAACAGTAAAAGTACTTCAAACCCTAAACACATTGACATTAAATAATTTTTTGTCAGAGAGAAAGTTCAAGAGTCACAGATTACAATGGAACAGATTGTTACAGAAAACATGATTGTAGATCTTCTTACTGAGGGCATGACTCCAAAAGTCTTTCAAGCACATGTCACTAATATGGGACTTGTTAGTTCTTTTGATGTATTTTATTAGTGGGAGCTTTGCTCATATATCCAGTTGCATCTGAGTTCAGCATTATTATATTTATGAAACATCATTATTGTTCTCGAGAATATATATGTATTTTATTATGGGCATTTGTTTATGTGTATACACTTATTTATTTGCCTCCTACAAAAATTTGAGGCTATATGTGGTGTATTTACCTCATTCGGTATCTGAGGGTTTAGTCAATACACACACATCCAGTCGCTAACAAAGCATCGTTTGATTGAGGTCTAGTGCCAGTGTTTTGGGACATCTGGACCCAGTCCCAATGAGCTTCTTTGATTGAAGCTTGAGCGTTTGAGAGACGCTTGTAGTTAATGAGACATTCGGTATCTGTCTCATAGGGCTCATTTGGTTTTCGAGCTAGGACCAATTTGGAAATAGACATGATGATCACTATTACATGTTGTTTTCATACCACACTTTCATACTGTTCAGCCCAAGTCGGTGAGGTTATGAGCACTTTGACGTGTTTGGTCCCATGTCGCTTTAGATGTGATGATCAATACGGTTGGGTGTTTGTAATTCTCATTCGGATCAAGGCCTTTGGTTTAAGGTGCACTCCATTCGACACTGTTTTGTTTGTGGCCACATTCAGTTTATCTAAATCGGAGAATTGTTTTAAATAAATTTTAAAATCTAAAACTTGTGACATATGCTGCCCAAGTGGGAGATTGTAAGATTTTCAATTAGGTGGGCTGGCACAGTCAAAGATTTATTTCCAAAAACCGATTTAGTGGTGTTGACTAAAGATGGAGTAAGTAGAAAGAATCCAATATTATTGGTAAGTGATCTTTATGGAGATATTGGATTCTATTAGCACACCTTAATGGTATGAAATATTTATTACTATGTGTGGACCTAAGGTATTGTTTCCTTAATGGGGAGGAAACCCTAATTTTATTGTAGGATTGGTCCCTATCCTCACCCCTATATATAGTTATCACTGACCCATTAAGTGGGGCTAACGACCAAAAGCAAAAGGGAAAGAGGGTAGACTAGACCAACATTGATCATGTTGTACGACGAGCATACAATAAGATATTGAGCAGTTCTTATTCTTCAGTCATGGATTCAGGTATGCCTAAAACTTGTTTTTGTAGTATTTGTCGTGCATGCTTATCGATCTTCATGAATCATTCCGTATTTATTTTCTTTCAGTTTAAACAAATGTGTGAGACATGTGAAGAGCAGTGGCAACCAATCCTTAGTTTGGTTATTCTAACATGTATATTAGATATATGAAGAGCATTGCCAACCAATTCAGTGAGGACATTTCATTGAATCAAGAAGCAAAACATGTTGAAGCATATGAAGAGTTACTGAAGTCGGTCAACCATAAAGAGCTACGATTATTTGCAACATCCATAAAGAATCCACAAAATGCTTCAAAGTTTATATCATCACTAAAGATGGATTATCTTATGAAGATCAAAATTAATTGTGCTTAAATGTATAATGTATTGTAATCTTAATGTAAGGACCTGACCAAGATAAAAAGAAAAAGCCTAAAAGATAGTGAGACCAAATTGAAAACCCATGAAGCTAGATGGTTTAACTTGGAGTACTTTTTTACGTTGCTTCCATGGTCATCTATGTGAAGTTGAGGCCGATGGAGTTGAACGAAAAACTCTAAGTATCAACATGCGGATGATAATGATGATTAACTGTGACATCGTCCATATGACATTAACTTGGTTGAACTTAGCTTTGGCTTCTTGGTCAATCATATTGGTGCGTGGTCAATCATGAACAATCGTTTAGAGATTCAAAAGTGGTAGTTTGGATCATTAAATGAAGGAGCTTAGTAGATAATCAAGTGTTAAATTCTCAAGGCATTTCATTAATATCCAAGATAGAGTAATACCTAATGCAACTTGGAACTTGGGGAGGTCCTTAATTATTGACTATGATGCTTACCGTCATCCTATCAACCTACCGAGATCCCAAATGTAGTATCTTACAATCACAATTCATATTCAAGAATCACTAAAAATCATGGGCAGTGGAATGATAAAAGATATAATATTAATTCTTGTTGGTGAACTAAAATGTGATGAATGTTGCAATAACCATATTTATTCTCATTTTCTTAAGATAACAAAATATATATAGTAAATGTCATAACAATATAATAAGCTGACAAATGTATTAATGATGGAGGACAATGATTCCGTAATCACGATGCACTGTAAGCTTAGACATCAGAAACATAACCCACGTCTTACTCCTCAGACTTTGAATTCACTAGTCTCCACCGTACTCAGCTATGGAGGAAGAAGTTTCACTAATCATCAGCGCAACAATATCTAAAAAGAAATACACACAGTGTGAGATTCACTATGATCAATGTGGGGATTGGGAGCATGCAAGCAGTCACAAATAATCTATGATGTGGTGCATGAATTCATTAATTATCAACCTAAATAATAAAACTATATCATGGGGTAATAGTGGTACTGTAACACAATAGGCAGTGTCCCTGGTCCCCCAAAAGAATCAGCCATTAGTCACCCAATGATACAAACCCTAGTTAAAAGGGAACTGCCAATCCCAAAATATATAGTCGACCACCCAACAAACCTTGACGAACCTATCTGGCACCATGATCCCAAAATAATCCATCGGTCAGTCGGGCTTGGTCCACCACCTTAGGCTAAACTCACATCATACTACGAAAGTGTTATTTCAGAAAATCTCATCAAACTTACCATCGTGGGTTTTCCAACATGTAGCCCCCTATTGGCAAGGGATCGTAGTATATGGTTTATTATCCTAACCACATGTTATATGCACCTCCTCGTACAATTATATAAATATATATAGTCAAGTACGATGAATGTAGTATCAAAATCATCCATCGTCTACACTACAACCAATTTCCAAGCCTGCCTCTAATGCAACATTCAAACAAAAAAACATGCATAGTATAGTGATCACAATATTAGAATTCTCCCTCAGCCACATCAGATCCCATTTTCCACACTCATTATGCAAGCTAAGTTACGTTCAAGACGTTTTGAAATATGTGAAGTTATGCATCATACAACCGTTTATATAATTGAATATACTCCATAAAAGAAATCAGACTAACCCACTCACCTTGTCAGATGACTAAGCAAATATATCCCAGAATCAACACACGAATACACCCCGGTAGTAAGGGTGTCAATTTCAAACCAAAACTAAACATCAAAATCGAAACCGAGCCCAATTAACCAGACTGAATTCAAACCAAAACTAAATATCGAAATTGAAACCAAACCCAATTAACCAGACCGAACCGAATCAAATAAATTCGGTTCATTTTCGGTTAGGGTATGTGAGTATTGCTATTCGGTTCGATTCGGTTCGGTTTTCATTTAATATGTTAAAACCGTCGATTCGAAATCGAAACCAAACTGAATAACTCTTAAAAGTTTAAACCAAAAAATTAAAAAAAAAAACCCTACTATCGCTAAGACTTAGGAGGGATTGGGCGTGACTCTTCACTTCTTCAGTCCACCTTCTTTCCTCCTCCTTTTCTTGGCTGTAGATTTTTTAGAGAATAGCTTGTGACGGCGACTGCATCCATTATCCATCCAAGGTTTTCTTCTTTTTACTTTTTTTTCTTATAAAAAAAAAATTATGTTCTGTCATTCTGTAACCTGTTTTTCTCTTATGTTTGATTTTTTATAATCTTTTTAATAATAGATAGTTGTTGGATTTACCTATTATGGCCAGCACCCACCCAAGCCCCAAGGTAAATATTCTTCCTGTTTAAGTTATTGAAAAATAAAGTTGGATATGTCATATGTGGTCAGTTGAAAACTTCTGATTTTCTTTTAATGATATTAATGAAAAGTGAAAACCTTTTCTAATTTTTTTTTTTTAATAATGTTACATAACCAGGGGTCCAAAACACCACTCCATAGACACTTGAGGAGCCCATGTGCCCCTCTCTCTCTCTCTCTCTCTCTCTCTCTCTTTCTCTGGATATATATATACATGCAACTAAACAATAAATTATCACACTTAGATATCAGCCATTTTTCATTTATAAAATAAAAAAATTCACTGGATTGGTCCACATTGTAAGTTCATTTTTATATGGAGCGTTGTATGTCGGTGTTGTTTTAGTTGTGTTTCATTTTATGTAGATACAACCTCATTATGTATGTTGTTCATGATTGGTGGTTATGTTTTATGTTCTTTTTGTATTTGTATTTTGTAGGTGTTCAAATATTATATTTTCTATTTGGAAAATGAACCCAAATACAAATGAAACTGTTGAGTGCAATGCTGGTAATTCAGTCTTGGTACCAACTACCCCTTCTCAGCCTTCTATTACTGTAGGGGTTGAGGTAGAGTCATTGGATGTTAATAATGCTATTGGCCCTACTAATAAAAGGGCAAGGACTAAGACATCGGCATGTTGGACAACTAATTAGTTCAAGCTAGTAGAGGATCTCAAAAAATATCCAGATGGAAGGCCTAGGGCAGAGTGCACTAAATGTGGAAATATATTCATGGCTGATCCCTAAAAAATGGGACCTCCAACTTGAATAAGCATATGAATAAATGTCCTAAGTGTGACAACAAGGACGTAGCCCAAATGTTTATGCAACCAATGGGTGGGAATGTAACATTGAGAGAGTTGACCCTGCTGTTGTGTGTGACATGATTTTGACATTAATAGTCAGGAATGAACTCCCTTTGAGATTTGTGGAGTATGAAGATTTTAGAAAATTTATGTTGTATGTGTATCCGGATTACATCTATATTAGAAGAAACACTCTTTTGAGTGATATTCATAGAGTATTTAAGAGGGAAAATGATGCTATTAGAGCAGCAGTTAAAAATTCACAAATCTCTAACGATAGATTTATGGACTTCAATCTCTAATGATGGTTATATGACACTCACAGTCCACTACATAGATAAAACATGGGTTTTACACAAGAAGCTGATAAAGTTTACTATCTTGACACCTCACTCTAGTGTAAATATAGGTGAGGCTTTGAGGAAGATTTTGATTGAATGGGGGCTTGAAGAGAGACTATTTTCAATAACAGTCGATAATGCAAGTACAAATGATGTGGGAGTTTCTTTTTTGAGAAATATGCTGAATGCAAAGAATGCATTGATTTGTAAAGATGATTTCTTCCATATTTGTTGTTGTACTCACATTTTAAATCTTGTTGTCCAAAATGGCATCAAATTAATTGATAGATCTGTTCAAAAAGTTCGAGATAGTGTCAAATTTATGAAAAGCTCACAAGCTAGGAAGCTCAAGTTTGAAGAATGTTGTGAACAAATGGGAATGACCACTTCTAGGGGCTTGCATGGAGATGTAGCTACAAGATGGAATTCAACATTTCAAATGTTTGATGATGCTTTACATTATAGAAAAACATTTGAATCTTTGAATTATTTGGATTCACACTATACATGTTTATCTTCAGAACATGAGTCGGAAAGAATTTTCAAAATTACATAGTTGTTGATGCCTTTTAATGAAATTACAGAAATGTTATCGGGTTTGAATTATCCAACCTCGAACCTTTATTTTTCAAGTGTGATGGAAATTCAAATCCTTCTAAATGATGAATCTTTATTAGAAGAGGGGTTTATTACAGATATGATCCTATCTATGAGAGAGAAGTTTAATAAGTACTGGGAATGATACTCATTGGTTTTATATGTAGCTATTGTTTTGGATCCTTGTTACAAGTTGGATGGTGAAGATGGTAACTTAATCACAAAGTCAATTGATAGAGTGAAAGCAGCCTTGGAACGAATTTATGGGGAGTATAAAGGCATGCCCAAGGATCAAGAACCTTCTTCAATTAGTGATGTTGGCAGTCATAAGATGAAAATTTTTAAGGTAAGTTTCTATTTTTATTTTAATTGACATTTACATGATACTTCTTTTTTGTTTTTTAATAGTAATCATTCATTTTCTATATTTTGTAGGAATACTCTGGTTTCAAAAAAAGTAACAAGCTTATCAACCTCATTACTAAGTCTGATTTGACATTGTATCTTGGAGAGCCTTTAAAACCATTGGAAGATAATTTTGACATTCTTGCATATTGGAATGTAAGTGAGGGTCACTTTCCTAATTTGGCTCGGGTGGCCCAAGATATATTGGCCATTCCAGTGTCCACAGTTGTGTCTGAGTCAGCATTCAGTGTTGGGGGTAGAGTTATTGATAAATATCGAAGTAAATTACTCCCTACGAATGTTGAGGCTTTGGTATGCTTATGTGATTGGTTGTCAGATAGAAACTTTGGAGGTAATTTTGTTTCTTTAACCACCATGTGCATTTCATTATGAATTATCTGTATTGTCATTAATTATTTCATTTTATTATATAGTTGAGCCAGATCCAGATCATGATGTTGACGACTTATCTGAAGCATTAGCAGATGTGTTTTCCTTTGACCATGCTCCTACTCCTATAGCAACTGGAACCACCCCTTCTATTGTTGACTGACTAGGTATGTTATGTATTACTTTATAATACACAATTTATTTGATACCCCTAAAATTATTTGCCATCCTAACCATTAGGATGTTTCATACACTTATCCTAATAATCAATGGTCTATGGAAATGAATGATTATGTTTCTATTATTATTTTAGAGGGTTAATGTGATAATTTCAACTTTGTTTTTGTAGTTTCAATTGATGAGAATTCATTGAAGACATTCATAATGAAGTGTGGAGTGAGGGCTAACATCGGACTTGCTAGCAATGCCATTGGAATGATTAGTTGAAAATATTAGGGATCCATTATGGACAGTTGGACATATTATTATGTTTTTTTTTTTTTTTTTTTTTTAATTCTAGCTTAGATCTTACTTGAGAATGACATTTACAATTTTATTCTGTAGGATGTAAACTGATACATGTTTTGACTATGCTATGGTCAGATTTTGAGGGGTTTTATTATCTTTAATAGTTGATTTTGAATGATTATTTGAAAAGACTTTATGACCGATGGAATGTGTAAGACAAAAATTGGAGAAATATTCTAAACTTCCATCTTCTCTTTCTAATATATTTGAGTTGGTTGAAGTGCTGATTTCAGATTTTATCATTCAATAGTGTTTTTTGCAAGCCCTTTTTTTTTTTAGGTGTAAGTGTTTTTTGTAATTTATTATCACATATTTACGTGCTAAGACAGTTTTGGAGTTAGCAATGGCCATAAGGCCTATAACTTGAGCCCATTATGGCCTTAGGTCCATCATATCCATGCAAAAGTGGAACTGTTTTTCATAACCGAATTAAAACTGAGGTACATAACCGAATTAAAACCGAATATCAGAACCAAATTAGAACTGAAATCGAACTAAATTGAATTGAAGGTTTGAGTATCTAAATACGGAACCGAGCCGGTTCTCAGTTCGATTTTGGTCCTCCATATTGTCATTTGGAACCGAACCGAAATCGAACCGATTGACACCCTTACCCAGTAGGCCTCACAAAGAAGTTTTTCTCTGACCTAAAACAATTTGTAGGTGTGTTACTTTATATACTAGTACCCCAAAAAAGGTTCCTCAAAAAAATCTAGGAAAAATCTCATTTTGGGTCCACCGGTAGATGGAACTCATTAGTTAAGGGTGGCAAGTAGATCCAACCAATTGATTGTCCAAAGGCTACAATTCCTCAATAGATTACCAGTTGATCAAATAGATTGATTGAGGATCAATTGTTGGTAGTCCAAAAACTGTTCTTTAGGTCAAATTTTGACCACCATAACCCCATGATCATTTTGGGTTCATAGGGATTGTGGAGGATTAACCCACTTTCTATTTGAGCTCAATGGACTTAAGTTTTACTATATATAATGGAAGTTATGATCAAATCTCCGATTGAAATAAAACCTAGATTCTTCATAGAAACCATTCAAACAACTTTAAAATCCAATTTTCATTGGTTGGAGGTTGTGGAAGAGAGTTCAATACTCTCAAGGAAACATATGCACAAATGGCTATAAGTCTTTGCACTAAGTTTTAGTTGAAACACAATAAATAAACTAACCCTAGGTCTTCTAAATCCTTAGAAATGGAAAGGGAAAGATGGAGAACAGACAACCTACCTTGGTTAAGTGTGGATAGCAAGCCCTATGTCATCCAAGCTCCTTCTTCTCTTCACTTTTCTTTCTTCATAATTTTTGTTTCCTTTCTTGATATGTGAGTTATGAGCCTTAAGAGACTCATTTTCCTTATATAGGCACAAGCCACTAGGGCATGTTTTCCTTTCCAATGTAATTTTACCAATCTCATTAACTGTCTTGTCATACCATGCGGGCCCACCACCATGACCTCATAAGGTGTTTGAAGTTGTAGATGGATCTCAATATGTGATGAGACATGTATAGAGAGGCCTAACGTGAAGTATAACCATAAAGCATAGGGGCACACAGGTAATTATCCATTATGTGGGATTTTATACCCATCGGTAGATCACCCGATCAACTAGTTAGTCATATTTACCATGTTCAAATTGAATTTTCTCTAGTGTTCTTGCATACTCTGAAAGTTATTCCAATAGGATTTTGTGCATAGTAAAATGATGTAATTCTACCATGCATTTATAGGTTACATTGACATGATTCGACCAAACATCTAGAAGTCTCTTTGGATATCTTTTTTGCTTCCTTCACACCATGAGCATGTAAATAAAGGGCAAGTTAATCTATTTGTCTCTTTGATTGTTGTAGGCCACATGACACTGGTATTGGCGGTCATTGGATCAACACCTATTATGAAAAGTTTAAACTAGATTAGGTTTGGGCACAGGTGTAACATATTATGGCGTGCCTTTACATTTTTAGGTCCACAAATTATCGAGTAGACAAACTCTAGAGGTTAGGTTAGGTTACTAGATTGCCTTTTTGAAAGGCTTCTAATGAACCTTACCTACTAGATAGGGCTAACATGTAGGGAGGTTGACTTTAACAAGAGAGCCTAATAGGTTTTCTCTAGCCAAGCTAGCCATCCTATCTTACCTTATGTGTCCCAGTCTAGCATGCTAAAATAATAGATTAAAAATTATTGCATGCATCGACCACATAGAAGCAGATGAAGAAGAATCAATTGAATATAATTTAAACAAACCACTAAGAATAAATCCATGTCCAAATAAAGGTCCAATGAGCTACTATCAATATAAAAATAATATCCTAAAAGTAACAATGCAGAAACTTAAAGTATATTTTACTGAATATATAATGGATAGAGTACGTCGTAATAAAGTAAGGTGCACCCAGTACGCATCTTGAGATGATGGATACCAACTCCTCAAACCGCTTCACTAGTTTGATTCCCCATTAACACACTCTGGGCTTCAGCTTGAACTCGATGATAATCTAAGAAGTCTACTTTATCTCACACTATATGTTTTATTACTCTTGTATCCATAATCTAGTCAAATTGTGTATGGGTAGCCAAAATATGTGTTACGTCCGTGCCCTAATCTGGTTAAATTTGAAATTGTGTAATAAGTCTCATGCCAGATGTTGTCAGCACCAATGATTTCTAGATTACGGTGATATTATTGCGAAGAAAGGGATGAACCTTCCTTGCCAATGTAGGGCTTATTGATCAAAATGGAAAAGATTCAAATCCTCCAAACCTAAACGGTGAGTGACCTAACATCTCCCAGCTTAACCCCCCTTTTCATGGTGAAATGAGCTAGGAAGACCTTGCATAAATCCCTAGGGAACCCTATAATAATTAGAAAAAGAGGGTTGAAGGCTGGAAAAGTATGACAACTATGTATGCCATCGACAACACCCCACCATTGGATAGTCACCTACTTGTGACCTACATCCGGTGGCCTCTACTATGTTAAACTGCCTCAATTGCCTGCAGGACCTGCAACAGGCATCGTGGCCAACTCCACCCATCCTCCCACACTACATGGATCTTTCGTCTTGACTTGCACACCTTGTGAGCCCAAGGTGGTGGGTTCACATGACATGACCATTGGCTCAAATCAATTTGGTTCTAGAATGGTGTGTAGGCAAATAGGCCTTAAGACCACTACTTATATAAGGGAGAAATGATCATGTGAGCTCATGTCTCACTTGGACAAAAGGGAGGAGGGAGTGAAAGGAGGAGAAAAGGAAGGAGAAGAAGGAGAAGAAGAGGAAGGAAGGAAGGGAAGGGAGCACCTGTCTACTTTGGTTGTTAACGATTACCACCAAAGGTAAGCATGTACCTTCCATAACCCCATTTCCTTCTCATTTTAGGTTTTAGGTAGTTAGTGAATTATGGATTCTCTGGATTGGAGGGCTATGCCTCGACCCCAGTGGCTTCCAATAGCAGGGGTGGTGTGCATTACACTCCCCATATTTTCCCGAGCTCAGAGTGAGCAGGAAGTTAGGGTTTCAGCCATTTATTCAATGTAACTCCTAAATGGATGGATGGAAATGCGATCAACTAAGTTTAGATAAAAGGTGAGAAGACCCCCTACGATCCCCATAGAACAATCCCCGATGATTAGACTTGAGACGATAAAGACCCCTGAAGTTACTAAACTTCTGGGCTGGTCACCGATAGGAGAACACTAGTAGGACACCCTCCAACCAATGACCAGCTATCAGTGAGTTTTGAGGTCCAAATCGCTTCTATGCACCCCACCGATGGATATAGTCTTGAATCAGTGACCTTATCCGATGGGTCTACTGTACTGTCAATTTCGACAATTATGAGACTTTTGGAGAAACCCCTTTGGGACCCCCATAGGTACTTACACGTATTAATGCCCATTTATCCTTGCAACTAGGATAGAGATGATCACAATTCGGTGAGGCCTAGTAAAGTTTAATTTGGGCATCAAACTTAGGAATTTAATCGCCCGGTCGACAAACAAGGTGAGTGTTGGTCTGACTTTCTAGCAATCATGTCATATATCAACATTACATGAATGCTATATTTGAACTACATGATATTTTTTATATTGAAATTCAACTTCATATCTGATTTTCATTGTATGATAGGATCCGATGTGGCTAAGGAGGATTCTGGTACCATGATCTTGTGTGAATAATTGCATCATATATTGGCTGAGAATTAGAGTTAGTTATGGATATGGATATGCGATGTGATCGATGGTAATTTTGGTACCATGTATATCATGGTTATACTTAGAAATAGGTGCATAGTGTGACCGATGGTAATTCCAATACTGCATATTCCATACTAAAACTGTACCTATGATAGTTAGGCTTGGACATGGATACGATGTGACCGATGGTGACTCTGGTATCACATTTCGTACTAAAGATATCACTGTGGAATGCGTGTAGCATATTGTGGTTTGGTCTCATTCCCTATTACACATTCCCTTAACAACAAGGGGTGAGATGTTGGATAAACTAACTATGGTATGCTCGATAAACCCTTCCAGAATGCCACTTTTGTGGTATGATGTGATTGATTTTTTAAGTGAAAACCAGTCTGACATGGCCGATGGTATTTTTAGTGTCGTGGTTTTTAGGAGGGGGTTATCAGGGGTCTGTTAGGTGACTGATGGTTGCATTCTGGGTTTGACAAGCTCTTAATCATGACTAAGGTTTGTATCATTGGGTGAGCGATGTGCGATTTATGGGACCATAGATACAACCTTATGCGCCATAATGGCATGAATCAGACTTAGTTGTGTGTTAGATGGTTAAGGTAAAATAAATATCATTATTCTTGTATCATGACCTATGCGTATGTGTTTGTATGAACCTCATCCATCACTGAGTTTGTTAGAGCTCACACCATGTGCGTGTTGCTTTTTAGATGATGATACAGGTATTATCGTGCCGTTGGGCAGTAACATACCCTCTTCTATGGTTGAGTATGGCGGCAACTGGTGGACACCAGAGCCTGAGGAACACAATCCTGACTATGCTTATGATACTTGTGCATATCCGCACTTTGAGACGACAACAGAGTTGCCATCTTCTTCGTGCCGTATTTTTTTAATGTTATTTGGTGGATTATTACACTCATGTTTTGATGAATGTAGTAAGGAATAAATTTGGTATATAATATATACTTAACATTAGTTTTTCCTCAATAGATTTACATGATTCTGCTTATATTTATACTTTGATTTCTGCTACTATGATTTTCGATGGTTCAGTTATATTGTGGTTGTGATGGTTAAGGTGCTGCTATCAGAGATCCTAGTAGAGAGAAAAGATGTGTAAGCGTCTTATACATACCACTGGTATTCTAGCGGGAGCGAGGTGCGACAATATGAGTACACCCAGAGGTATATAGAGTGGGATGGAAATGATAACTTCTTCAACTCAGTGCAATCAAGAGCGAAGTGCCCCTTCTTCTAACAGTTATAGCACTTGATTTTGAAGATGTCCTTTCTACCATGATTGCCTCTTTTATGCTTAGAGGTCTTCCCCTCATTCAGGACCTGGTTCTATGCCACACCCTAACTTCCTGGATTGTCCTATCTCTTAAGCTTAGACCCAGTTATCTTGTGCTTGCCTACCTGAGCGACTAGGGTGGTAACATTGTTCGCCTATTAGTGCTTTGCCACAAGCTCCATATACTGAGTAATATCAGAAAAATTATTAATGTTCTTGTAGTGTGTGATAATGAGCTTCATAAGGCTTCAGAAATTAGGTAGTATCCTAATGACATTTTGAACCTACTACTTGTTTGTAAGGGTCGTGCTAACATGTTTCAATTTTCAAATCATGTCTTTTACCACCCTTAGGTGTTCAGACATTGTATGCTTATGATCTTTTCTATACATCTCAAACTTCAAGGTTATGACCCTTAACCTTGTAGTTAAAGTACCTCCGTAGGCAATTTTTAGCTAGTCTCTCTATCAATATCTTTGTCCTCATTTAAAAATTGACCACAGTTCCTTACATTGTTTCCATTATAAAATACTGAATTTCTATCTAGAACACTCCCATTCCAAAAATGAAAACAAATTAGAATTTAGAATTCTCAATTCTCTACAACGTCTAGGCAATGAAATGTTTTCAGGAAAAAGCAAATCATAATGATTTTTGCCTCCATTCCCAAGCATATTTTCATGTCTTGCAATGGATGCCACATGGACCTAGCTTCGGTGTAAGGCTCATATTCACCAATCAAATCATCATGCATAACACTCAACAAAATAAAGTGCACTATGATCATTTTTCACCTATGCATCATAGGTTTCCTTATCTTGACAGTGTTAAGTGGTAGTGCCCTCCATGAGTTTGTCCATAACAGATGTTAGATACTCAAGGTAATCTTGTTCATTGACTAGATAATGCATCTTTTAGTACCACATATTATAATTGGTTCCATCCAATTTCTCACCCTTGGTGAAGTTGGCGAGATGTTCTTAGTGGCCATCATTATATTCAACAATGTGCGAGGCAAACAATAGGTACACATCAAGAATTTTTTCCAGAGACCCTAATTAAAATTAATGGTTCCATATTCCACACGGTGTGAGAAAAAAATCTTGTTAAGCTTATAATCAAATCTCTTAAGTATATGGATTAGGGGCATATACTTTTAACCAATTTAAAAAAAAAATTAAATAAGGAGGAATAGGCATCTTTGATCCATTAAATTACGCCATACAAACGAGTGTGCATGGGTCCTAAAAAGGAACTGATAGGTACTTAAAGTGGCATATTAAATTAGTGTAAACATATGATATATAGCGCGAGTGCTTCCCTTTACAATGCTTCTCAAAATATAAATTACATTTCCCATTAAAAAAATTATAACCTTCCAAAAATGATCTTACTATATCAATCTAATGAGTAAAGAGTGCCACACATTATCATATGCAAATAGTACCTCTAACGCATATATATATATATATATATATATTTATATAGGAACAAGCCCACTTACAATTAATATCAATCAAGGTTTTTGTCCCAAAAGAAAATAATAAATTATCATAGGTTAGTAGGAGGAAATCGACCATGCTTCCCAATTAATGGAGCGACTAACAAGTCGATTACTGTCATAGGAGATATGATTGATTGTCAATTTTCTATACTTAAACCAAAAAAAGTAATAATAATAATAAAGCAATAATCATGACATATAAGCGGAAAGTCACAAGTTCAAGTAATGCCAATGAACACAAGACGTTAAAGCAAATAACATAAATGTGCATTATAAAATCCCCATAGAAATCCCAATAGGACATGCCCAAGAATCAAGAAAATCATTTCAAACACCATCCAAACATAAACTAAGTCATTTAGGGCATAACTGTAAATTTGGGGTAGGGTTACACAAACCTAACCCTAATTACATCTCCTTCCCTAGGAAAACCTAATTTCCAATACCCTAATTTTTTTTTATGGGAGAAATTCAACCCTATCGATCTCTTCCTTATTTAATTGGTATCTCCTATATGGGGTTGCCTCTATTATTTTCCCAAAATAAAATAAGGAAGAAGGATAATTGATGAAGATAGGAGGGAAATCCATCCTAGAGAGGACATGACCAACACATCTCATCTGATAGAGTCAAAAGCCTTATGGATGTCTAACTTCAAAAGAATATAAGGACGATTGTTGGGGATACCCACTCACATCCAGAATACCAACTCCATATTGGTTTTGATGATAACAAACAAATACAAATACTAATGATAATCTACCAAGTTATATTTGAAGGTAAGATTCTTAACATGACACTGATAACAAAGTCCTTAAGATGTTGGACCTCAAGACCTCAAATATGAAGACATGAAGACCCCTTGAAGATCATGTCAACCTCAAGCATCAATGATTTGAAGATGTCAAGAATACAAGGTAATGTGAAGATGCAAAAGACAAGTCTATAAGATCTTAAGATTGAAAACCTATTTTGTAGAGTTTTATGTAATAGCACACACATTGCATGCACTACACCACATTTCATTTTGCACATATGCATTTTATAGTAACCTAGTATGACTCTAGGTTGGGCCCATTGAAGATGCATTAAGACCCAATGAGTGTTGGCAATGCCAAGTCACACTCTGTGCTGAGTTAACAATAAGGTCCTTACTTAAGGGAGTCTTAGTAATTTTTAATAACTAAATTTAAAGTCAACTTAAACTATAAAAATGTGGACCTTTGAGTTATAAAACCAACACGACTTAAATCAGGTCAATCAGATTTCGTATGAGAAAGTTACGACTATTTTAATAACAACAGTCAGTAAGGACAAAATACAGAGGCTTGCGGGTAACTACTGGTAGGAACCGATAATTTCTGGTAGAGTTTTTTTTACAATGAACTTATCAGACCGTAGCCAACAGTAGCCAATTAGTAGCTATTGAACCCTTCTAGCACCCTATCGAATGCCTCCTGGTAAGGTCTCTGGCTAACAAGATGCCTACCAGATGGTCTATGAACCCTCCAACGGCTATATTTTTCTATCCTCTAACGGATATATTACCCCAATGGCTATATGATCCGGTAACTATCAGATCCTACCAGTAGTTACTGGTAGAGACAAAATGTATCTGTTAAGACACAATTTTTTCTCAAAATTAAATATCTTCTTACCTTGTTTGAAATCCTTAATCAACTATATAAATACCCCACTTATGGCCCATTAAAAACACAATTAATCTATCTATTGAGCATCATTATTAAAAGCTAAAAAGTGAGGAAAGGGTGAAAATTAATTGAGTTCGATCTTCATGTATTCTCTCCATAAAAGAACTCAATATTTTCTATAAGTCTTTTACTTCATTCATCATTCATTATGAAGACTATAAAGGTGCATGATTTTCATATTATTGCATACTCATAGCACTGCACGAGGTAACTCAAAACTTATATTCCAGTTTGAATACTTGTTTACACTTGTCTAGATTGTACTTAGGCTTATGTGGGATTCTCTTATCCTTAAAAGATTATGTAAGGTCTCTCTCTACCTGTAATAAGGTTAGAAGGTCACTCTCCACCTATAAAGGAGATTTGTAAAGGTCCCACTTTATTTGCGAAAGAGATTAGTAAAGGTTTTTTTTCTCTACCTACTGTACTGAAATTGAAGAGTTAGAGGAATACCTTACAAGTGGAACTTATATGGAGTGAATCAGACTCAGGTTGACTTAAACCTATAAATCTTTATATCATGTGTGATTGTGATTATTCCTTATATTCCACATTTTTTATTTACAATCACATATATGGGGATTTTTGTCACACCCCGCCTCCACTCACTTGAAGACTGGCGACATGGACATGCACACGTGTCCACCATCCATCCAGGATCCACGATGCAGTACTTTAAGTTCATAAGATTATGAAATGAATTCTAAAATCACATACTTATAATATAAACAAAATATATATCAACTGGTGATTTCTATTGATATTTACCATATTTACATAAAAAGAATGTTTTCATATCTTAATCATAATTACAGTTATGCCCCCATAGGGCTACATCTGTTAAGTACAAAAAGAATAAAAAATAGAAGATGATACTTCTATCCTCAGAGTGCTCCAAATGCACAATCATCGCACATGCATCCATCCTAGTGCGTAACCAGCTCCCCATCCCAGAGGTCACCTCCATAGAGAGCCGGGACCTCGATTACAGTTTCCAAAGAATTTCCTGAATCAACATCTAAAAAGGGGCAACAACAGGGGGTGAACTTCCACGAAGCCCAATGAGGGTAACACACACATGCAATCATGACAATCCAAGAAAATGTAACAGTATAAATATTCATGCCCGACCACATCAATATGAATGCAATTATGTGAATGCAATGACATGATCCATTTATTATCAAGCAATTCTAAGCAAAAATTTCTAAGTCCAAAGGGGGTATAAGTGCTACTGCAACGTAGGTGTTATCCCCAGTCATGAATATACGTTATCAGTCCCCAGGGATACTAGCTAGTTGCGAGTCAGGAGCGTGCCGGTTCTAGAACCACATCGTTACCTGGTAAACCCCTATTAATAACCCTCCCATGATACCACTACATCGAATCCAACATCGCATGTAGGGTATATCCATCACCGAATCAAACATCGCGTGAGGGTCTATCATGACGCTGGCATCTTCGCACCTCAATCATCGGAAATCATCCCTAACCACGGACTGTCGGACGAGAGGATTAGCCAATATGTAAACCCCTATTGGCAAGGGTTGTAGTACCAGGGTGGTTATCCTAGCCCAATGCATTCTAATATGCCACAACATAATTCAATCACACTCACACACACCTTGAGCATGCAGTGCCGCCGGCACCAATCATTGGCCACCCTGCACCCCAGTCACACACACACACTCACCCTGAGAATGCAGTTCCATCGGCACCAATCGTTGGCCACCTTGCACCCCAATCACACACCCACACACACACATGCACCCTGAGCATGTAGTGCTGTTGGCACCAATCGTTGGTCACCCTGCACCCCAGTCACACACACACACGCACACATTCACAATCATAATCCACATTCTCATGCCACATCAACACAATATATAAGGAATAATATAATAATATGCAAAATGATAAAATTCATTCACATATGCATTATGATGCAAGCATTCCATAAAAACACACAAAATTTATTCAAACTCGTGTTCTAGATGGCGGTAGATAGTTGATGGTTTCGTTATTTCTCTCATAAATCACTTCTCAGTTCCACTCCTAGGATTTAGTTTTCATAGCGACTTATGTTTGGGAGTAGAGAGTGCATATTAAAACTCATGCCCCAATTATAAATAAAATATTTATTATGTATGGACATAAAGTATGCTCTTGGCTCAGAGAACACTTGGCCTTTATTAATAAACGAGAAAATGTTCTCTGTCTGAGAGTATAGCCTACGTGGATGAATCCGAACGGAAAGCCAACCTTCTACCCAGACTTTATAGCTGAAATATAGTTTGTATCAAACTCCACAATCCAATTTCCTATTCCAGTGAAGGTAAAATTGGGGTTTCTTGCCTAGATCAGCCCTATTGGCTAGGGGTGTCAATTCCTAAATCGAACTGGTAAAACCGGCCAGACCGAACCGATAACAACCCGGACCGTGTCGAACCGAAGGGAGGGACGTGTGTCACCCATTCGATAGAGGCCGCAAGGCTCCAAACCACGTGAAGGGAAGGTTCCCAAAGGGGCAAGGCTCCAAACCACGTGAGGGGAAGATTCCCGAAGGGGGTTTCCGAAACCCTAGGCCCAGCAACCCTATAAGAGGAAACCGAAAAGGGACTCAAAGGAATTCATTAAAAAAATTAAAATTTGAATAGTTTTGTATACATTTGTATGGAAAATAGAATTCAAACTAGACCAAAAATCAAAACCAACCCGGTTACAAATCGATTTAAGAAATCGAAGTTCAACAATTCATCATTTGGTTGTTTCCTAATGGCTCCATACCGGTTTAAAAAACCGATCCAAACCGAAATGAACCTAATAAATCCAAACCGGTACCAACCCGAACCCAAACCGCACCGAAACCGACACTGGACCGAAACCGATAAATCCTTATTGGGTCGGTTTCGGTCACTTCCAAACTCACATCGAAACCGGTGGAACCGGACAGAAACCGCACCGACCCGGTCCTTGGGCGCAAGGAATATGTGACAAGGGAGCAGTTTGAAGCCCTTCAGGAGAAGTATGAACGAATGGCTAAGGCAATGAAGGAGGTCTCCAAAGCCGTCTCTCAGAAGACCGACGGAGCACCGTAAGGCCCCCATATCCAGCCAGAGCATGCTCAAGACGAGGATCAGAGTAGTACAAGATCGATAAGGTCCGGTCAAAATCATCGAAACTGAGCAATAAGGGAAAGTCCCACACCCAAAGAAAGGATGCGACGCGCCGTCGGGACTAGGCATGGGGAACCACACCAAGGAGACAGACAGAGACACGAGGACACGGGGTTGAAGCAGATGATCCTAGACCTGAAAAATGAGATTAGGAAGGTAGTGAAAAGCCAGACAGCAACTCATGAGCCAGACCTCACTAATGACACGGCTCTAGCCGATGAGGTCATGAGGGACCCGCTCCCGATTGATTTTTTCCTGCCCAAATATGACACCTATGACGGGTCTGGGGACCTCGTCGACCATCTGGAAGGCTTCAAGGTTGCTATGCAGTTCCATTGAGTCTCGAAAAACATCATGTGTCGCGCCTTGCCTTTGACGTTCAGAGGAGCGGCAAGGCTGTGGTACAACCATTGATGACGAAATCGATCCACAGCTTCAGCTTTAAGTTACTTCTTCGTAAAGGGATTCTCCAGTAGCCAACCCCTTCAGAAGATCACGTTGAACCTGACTAACGTCAAGCAACATGAAGGGGAGTCACTGCAAAACTACATGAAGCGCTTCCAGCAAGAGAAGATCACGATCAGAGGTCTGAACCAGAAAGAAGAGTTCACGGCCCTACTGGGAGGCGTCAAGGATAAGGAGCTAAAAAGGTCTTTGGCGAAGCATACACCGAGGAACCTAGCCAAGTTGAGGGCTCGGTGTGATAAGTACATCTAGATGGAAGAAACACTCCAAGCCGATGAAGAAGCTAAAGAGAAGATGCGAAGGAAAAGGATCTGTGGAGCAGATGACAAACCTTCTGAAGAAGGCAAAAGACGAAAGTTCGAACGTGGTCGGGCACCCAGTCCACCGAAGAAATTCGAAAAATACGTAGCCCTGAACCGAAACGAACATGCTAATGCAGATAAAGGACTCCCCGGACGCCAGAGCCATGAAGTGGCCAGGGAAGATGGGACGACACCTTGAGAGACGTAATATGGACAAATATTACCACTTCCACAGGGACCACGACCACGACATCGAAGATCATTAGCACCTGAAAGGGGAAATAGAAGGAATGATCCGAAGAAGATATCTAGGCCAATTCGTAGACTGCGAAAAGGAGGATGCCCAAGATGGTAATGACCATAGGGATAATCACTGTAGAGACGACAGAGGCCGTCATGAAAGAAAGGGACCAGCCCACAGAGGCAATCAGGAACGGCAAAGGGATCGGACACCCGAGGAAGCTGACCATCGCCTCCGGGATGAAAATAAAAGACCAACTAGGGTTATAGCAACAATCTGTGGAGACCTAGCCACTAGAAAAAGTTCAGTCTCGGCCAGGAAAGCAAAAGCCTATGCGAGAAACATGCATGTGGCTGAATGGTCGAATACGAAGGCGAATACGGGGACTGTTATTTCCTTCTTGGATGACGACCTGGAAGGGGTGCACACGCCACATGATGATGCCCTAGTAATCACCATGACCATATCCAATTGCAGAGTAAAAAGGATCTTGGTGGATAACGGCAGTTCAGCTGATATCCTGTTCCTTGAAGCTTTCCAGAAGATGGGCCTAGATGAGGGAAAGCTGAAGAAGGTTGAACACCCGTTGCAAGGATTCTCTGGTGCCCCGGTCAAAGTGGAGGGATCGATTGAATTGCCAGTAATAGCCAGCATCGGAGACCGCCAAGTAACAGTCATGATCAACTTCCTAGTAGTAGGCATTACTTCAGTGTATAACGCCATACTAGGGAGAGTTGATCTAAACCTGCTAAAGGCTATTGTCTCTACTCTACATCTCAAGATGAAGTTTCCAACCAAGAACGATGTTGGTGAATGTTGAGGCGATCAGGAGGCATCCTAGAGGTGCTACCCCACCACCTTATGGGGAAAAGAAAAGGCGGGCAAGGTGCTCCCGATAGAAGATCTGTGCAACGACACCAGTTATCAAAGGGGGGAATCGGTTGAGGAGCTGATACAGGTTGAAGCCGAAGAGGGGGATAACACTCGCCAATTCCAAGTGGGGGCTACAATGCCAAAGCAATAACGAGAAAAAACTCATCTCATTCCTCCGAGACAATTCTGACGTCTTCGCCTGGTCAGCCTTGGACCTGCCTGGAATAGACCGAGAAGTAATGGAGCATCATCTGAGTGTCAACCTGACTATGAAGCCGGTACAACAAAAGAAGAGGACCTTCACCCCTGAAAGGCAGTGGAAGATAGATGAAGAGGTAGAAAAGTTGTTGAAGGCCCAGTTCATCCGTGAATTCTAATACCCGGAGTGGATATCCAATGTGGTGATGGTTCCGAAGGCAAATGGGAAGTGGAGGATCTACATCAACTTCACCGATCTGAACAAGGCTTGCCTAAAGGACGGCTACCTTCTGCCGAAGATAGACCTCCTCATCGATGCCACAACATGACATGAGATGCTGAGCTTCATGGATGCATACTCAGGGTATAATCAGATCAAGATATCTGAGGCTGATGTCCCGAAGACATCCTTCCTGACCGAGGGGGGATTGTACTGCTATGAAGTCATGCCCTTCGGACTAAAAAACGCAGGGGCCACCTATCAAAGGTTCGTGAATAAGATCCTCAAGGGGATGATTGGCAAAACCATGGAGGTATACGTGGATGACATGCTTGTGAAAATTCTGAAGGCAAAACACTATAGGAGTCGAGACCGAGAACATGCGTTCCAGGTGCTGAGGCAGTACAACATAAAGCTGAACCCGACAAAGTGTGCATTTGGAGTAGCATCGAGAAAGTTCCTTGGCTTTATTGTCTCGGAGAGAGGAATTGAAGCCAATCCGGTGAAAATACAGGCCATCCGAGATATGAGGTCACCACAGAATGTGAAGCAAGTCCAGGAGCTAACAGGTAGAGTCGCCGCCCTAGGACGGTTCATGTCTCGGTCGACTGACAAGTGCCTCCCTTTCTTCAAAGCCTTGAAGGGATCCAAAAAGTTCGAATGGACGGAGGAATGCGAAAAGTCCTTCGGACAACTAAAGGAGTACTTGGCCGCACCCCCACTGCTGACGAAGCCAAATACGGGGGATACCTTGCAGTTATACCTAACTGTATCGGCAGTAAGTGCGGTACTGATAAAGGAAGAAGGAAGACAACAACGCCCTATATATTACGTCAGCCGAACGCTTTTGGACGTAGAAACGAGATATAGAAAAGAGGAAAAAGCAACATACGCCCTGGTGATAGCGGCAAGAAGGCTGAGGCCCTATTTCTAGTCGCACATGGTGTGTGTGCTCCCAGACCAACCACTGAAGAAGATACTACAGAAGTCGGATACGTCTGGCTTCCTAGTAAACTGGGCCTTAGAATTGGGAGAATTGGACATCCAGTACAAGCCGAGAACCATAATAAAAACACAGGCTCTAGCAAACTTCATAGCCGAGACAACACTCCCAGATGAACCCCAGGAGTCTGTCGAGGCTCGGGCGAAAAGGACTTGGGCATTGTACGTGGATGTTGCATCCAACAGCGTGGGAAGCGGCATTGGGATCATGCTTGTTAGCCCCAAAGGATTCAAAATCGAGTATGCAATACGGTTCGACTTCGATGCCTCCAATAATAAAGCTGAGTACGAAGCCCTAATAGTCGGAATAAATCTGGCACGGGCCTTGATGGTACAGGAGTTAGTAGTGCACAGTGACTCACAGCTCGTGGTGCGATAGGTGAATGGGGACTATGAAGCCAAGGAACAAAGGATGGCCGAATACTTAAAGACGGTGCGAGAGAAAGTAACAACCTTCAAGGAGTTCGAGGTAAGGCAGGTGCCGCGGGCAGAGAATACCAGCACAGACGCACTGTCACAATTGGCCACCTTCGACTTCACAGACCTTGGGCGATCGGTGTACTTTGAAGTATTATCCCATCCAAGCACCGAAGAACCCCGGGAGGTATTACCTGTAGGCGAATACGGCCCTAGCTGGATGGATGCCATAATCGAATACCTGAAAGAAGGAACACTCCCAGAGAATAGGGACGAGGCAAGGAAGGTACGAATGCGGTCAGCACACTTCCTTTTGAAGGATGAGACGCTGTACAAAATAGGGTTCACCATGCCGTACCTCAAGTGCCTGAACCCTGTCGATGGTGAGTACGCACTCCGAGAAGTGCATTAAGGGATATACAGCCAACACCTGGGAGACCGAGCCTTGGCCCATAAAGTGTTGTGGCAGGGCCTGTTTTGGTCGACAATGAGGAAGGACACGGAATCGTTCGTCAGAAAGTGCGTTAAGTGCCAGATGTTTGCCCCCGCCCCCAGGCAGCACTCTACCGAGCTCTCATCCCTATCAAACCCAATACCATTCGCCATGTGGGGAATGGACATCCTGGGCCCGTTCCCCTGGCCACGAGACAAAGAAAGTTTATAGTGGTGGCGGTAAACTACTTCACGAAATGGGCAGAGGCCGAAGCACTAGCGACGATATCCGAAAAGAATGTAAGGGACTTCTTCTAGAGGGCGGTAGTCTATCGATTCGGAATCCCTCGGGTGGTGGTAACGGACAATGAAACTTAAGACTTGCCGCCACCCGTTCGGGGTCAGCTAGGCTGGAGAGATGCCATAGTGCCGGAACACCTGGCTGAAGAAAGGGTGAAGGGGGAGCTGAAGCCCGGCCTTGAAGGCATCCAGAAGAAGCAAAGCTCCTTAGGATTTAGGTAGCTTGCTCTATCTTCGGGCCTCGATACCCGAAGGATGAACTCGTCTGGTATGCCACATGACACTCGGAGCTCCATCAACTCCTCTTCGATAATAGTCGAAACTATATTCCTGGCTTCGACCTCTAGGGACTCGTTTGCCTGGGCCCTGGAGTCGAGAAGCCCCTCCCTAATACCTTCACCACTCATGTCACTGATGGTAGAGGACGAGGAGGCATTCGAAGATGTGGATCTGGAGGACGAATCCGAGGACATCCCTCGGACCCGATCGGGACTACGACTCCTAGAGACCACACCCTCGGATGATGAGGAGCCACTACCTAAAGAGTTGGACATGACTTACTTCTGAATGACTGGCCGAACCAAAAGTCAGAGGAAGTTAAGGACGAAGGACGATTGGTCAGAGAAATGAGTAGAAGATGTCAAAATGAGAGAGTGTGACTATTTGTAGGCAATAGTGCGTCGATACGACTCCCCAGCATCATTAAATGCAGTACACGTCATCTACGCACAATTCCTGAAATACACTCTAGCAAAGCGCATGAGCGTATCACCACGCCTGGACTCGTACTGACCTAACCGAAGGTTACAATCTCGGTTGGGATCTCGTGCCAAGGCCGAGTGAACCTGACCGAAGGTCACAACCCCAGTAGGGGCTCAGATGAAGGCCGAGTAGACCTGACCGAAGGTCACAATCTTGGTTGGGAGCTCAGGCAAAGGCCGAGTGGACTTGACCGAAGACCACAACCTCGGTAGGGAGCTCAGGCGAAGCCCTAGTGGACCTGACCGAAAGTCACTACCTCGATAGGGGGCTCAGGCAAAGGCTGAGTGGACCTGACCGAAGGTCACTACCTCGGTAGGGGGCTCATGCCAAGGCTGAGTGGACCTGACCAAAGGTCACAACCTCGGTAGGGAGCTTGGGTGAAGGCCAAGTGGACCTGACCAAAGGTCACTACCTCGGTAGGGGGCTCATGCCAAGGCCGAGTGGACCTAACCGAAGGTCACAACCTCAGTAGGGAGGTCAGGCGAAGGCTGAGTGGACCTGACCGAAGGTCACTACCACAGTAGGGGGCTCAGGCAAAGGCCAAGTGGACATGACCGAAGGTCACAACCTCGGTAGGGAGCTCAGGAAAATGCCGAGTGGGCCTGACCGAAGGTCACTACCTCGGTATGGAGCTCCGGCAAAGGCCGAGTGGACTTGACCGAAGGTCACAACCTCGGTAGGGAGCTCAGGCGAAGGCCGAGTGGACTTGACCGAAGGTCACTACCTTGGTAGGGGGCTCATGCCAAGGCCGAGTGGACCTGACCAAAGGTCACAATCTCGGTAGGGAGCTCAGGCGAAGGCTGAGTGGACTTGACCGAAGTTCAATACCATGGTAGGGGGCTCAGGCAAAGGCCGAGTGTACCTGACCAAAGGTCACAACCTCAGGTGCGGAGCTCAGGCAAAGGCTGAGTGGACCTGACCGAAGGTCACTACCTCGGTACGGAGCTCAAGCAAAGGCCAAGTGGACCTTACCGAAGGTCACAACCTCGGTAGGGGGCTTAGGCGAAGGCCGAGTGGGCCTGACCGAAGGTCACAATCTCGGTTGGGAGCTCAGGCAAAGGCCTAGTGGACTTGATCGAAGTTCACTACCTCGGTAGGGGGCTCAGGAAAAGGCCGAGTGAACTTGACAAAGGTCACAATCTCGGTTAGGAGCTCGTGCCAAAGCTGAGTGAACTTGACCGAAGGTCGGAACCTCGGTTGGTGTCTCAGGCCAGAACCGAACATAACCAACCGAAGGCCATGTTTTTGGGATGAACACCAAAACCGAAGACTGAAAGGGCACTCAAGATAAATTAGATGGTTACTCCCACTGAATGAGCCTCCAAGTGGAAGTAAGGGGGCTGCTGATACGGCAAAATTTGTCATCGAATAAAGCGAGGACACGTGGCAACCGAGGGAGGGACGCATGTCGCTCATCCGATAGAGGCCGCAAGACTCCAAACCATGTGAAGGGAAGGTTCCTGAAGCAGCAAGGCTCCAAATCACATGAGGGGAAGATTCTCGAAGGGGGTTTCTGAAACCCTAGGCCCAACAACCGGAAATTGAAAAGGGACCCAGAGGAGGTATGTCAACACCCACCATTATTCCTGTGAACACATTGTTCTACTAGTCACACTTAGGCCTTAGAGGACTAATCCTGAAGATACCTCTAGGCCTTTGCCTTCTGTGCTTGTGCAAGATTAACTCATAGGCGATTTCGGCAGTAACAATCAGAAACCTTTTAAATTATACTGGTTTTCCCTAGGAGAATCAACTTTTGATCTATCAGGGAGTTGGGAGCATGTGATGGTTGTCTGTTTCTGGGTTGCTTTCAGTTTGAGGTTTTGATCGCCAGCCATTGCGGAGGGAGAGGGTTTCTGAACACTTTGAGATGTCGAAGGAATCTCTTAGATCTTCAAAGCCCGGAGATGGTGACCGTACCACACTTGCCCGGACTTTCAAGTATCTGTTGGGTTAGTTTTGCATTTATGTCATATCTTTTATTATTATTTTTTTTAATTTTCTTTCTCGATTTCAAAACTTTTGCTTACTAATCATAAGGTTTAATCGTTTTATTCATGTTTGGGAACTCAGCCACGCAGTTCTTATCGAGGGGAATCCCTTTTATTTTCAATACGTGGATTGTGAGACACCTTACGGAAGAGGATTATGCGGTAGGAGAAAATCTCTCTGTTACTTCTTAATTCTGTTTATTAGTGATTTGGTTGATTTAGTTCTATCACAACTATGCTTCCATCACTACAACTTCAGATCTTTTCCCTCCCCCCCTCCCCCTTCTTTGTTGGTTTGAATGTACCATTACATTTCAGTACTTCAGTTTGAGCAAAACATGGAGAATTCTTTAACATTTACATAATGGGAACTGTGAAGTAGCCTGACCTATCAAAAAAAAAAAAAGTAGCCTGACCTGTGGCTCAGTGTTGATCAATGCTTAAATTAGCTTTATGTTGACTTGTCTTGCGTTCATTGTGAATATCACTGGTGATTGGTCATGTTGTGGTCTTTGTAAGTTTTTTATCGATAGAACCCTAACATGAGCTCTTGTATTAATTGTTTTAATAGTCCCGAGGCAAAGTCATCTAATTAATTCATCTGGCCATGGCTTCGTCATATGAATCTTGGAGCTTTTTTATTGATTACCATGGTGGTTCTATGGAATACTCTGATGCATACTTTGTGACTTCCTTCCTAAATGTTATATTTCCCCTTAAAATCCTCATCTCTATAGATTTTCTTGCTTTCCGTCTCCTGTTAAATTGGGTCCTTGTGACATGTATTGGGTTCTTAAATCATTTCCTTGTAATGGGTGCAGCTTTTTGCAGTACAATTTCATCTTTTTGTCACGTCTATCTTGTTTCTAAGTAGGGAGGGCTTTCGGCGAGCCTGCATGAGGGCAGATATTAGATGGTAATTTCTTTCTTCATATATTTACGTGAATATCTATATCTTCTTTTTCAGGTGCAATGCCATTTATTTCTGCTTGTTGGTTCGACAGTTTTGGTTAGACATGTTTCTTAGAGTTACTTCTGAGCTATTGCTTTTGGTTTAGTTCATTTACTTGATTTATTTCTTTCTCAATGCAATTATTGTGCACATATCCCACTCTATCATCGTTGATGTTGGTAGTGAGTGTTCTACTTTTTGCACTCAGTCCAACTTATAGGATTTACTGGTTGCATTTTTCTATTCAAGTTTAAAATTTAACATGTAAATGCTGCTAGATTTTTGGTCACTAGAAACAGGTTGAACAGACTAGAAATTGATGAACAAGTATGAAAACCCAAAAAAGAATAGCTTTATGGATTTGCAAATTTGTGCAACCCTTGCCATTAGGAGACCATTGTGTATCTTATCAATGATAGATCCCTTATCATATATTGCCATCTCTTAATTGTCTGCTTCTGTGTTATCCATTTACATGGTTTACTAGTATCAGTGTCATCAAGTCAATGTCTGGAAACTCTGGCGGGGGAAGAAGGAGATTTTAATTATTGTATTATAAACTCTTATAAAAATGTAGATTAATGTTAGAAAAAACAACCTTCATTGTGAACAGAAATAAAAAGAGGAAGTAGTGGACCTCATTGGAATAAATAAAGGGTGATGATAATGAAGACATGAGGGAAAGGATGGTTAAGATACTATTCAATAAAAATCTCCTAAGATTACTTCTCTTAAAGCCAAAACTTAAGATCAAATTTGTTTTTCCTTTATGATTTTCCATTATAGTTTGGAAAAGATTATAGTGCCTAGTTCCTTATTTGAAGTGCTGGTACCTCTAAGCAAACAAAAAATTAAAGTTTTCAACCATAGGTAGTGTAGTTGCAACTTGCATCCTTGTTCTTTCCCCCCTGGCGCATTGTGTAGCACTGCTGGCAGAGGCACCAATATTTTATAGGTAGTGTCATGCCATTTGAAGGAATGCTCACATGGCTTGGATATGTTGATAATCAACTTCTTTTTTACTGGTTCACCTTGTTATACATCATTTGTGTTAGTGAATCCGTATGTGGCACATTAGTGATCAAGTATAGAGTGTATTGAGTTATCCTTTCTTTGCGGCTGGATATTTCAGTTATTGGTAGTCGACTAGCTGATTTTTTACAGCTACTAAAACCCATAATTGAAAGCGAATACATTTGGCACATTTGTGGTACATATGAACTGTCACTTGACTGGTCCGATAGGATTGGCTCTTAGGTCATATTCAACCTTTAGGTCATATTCAACCTTCTTGTTGGATCACATTCAATATTTATAAATTTATCCATTTGTGATGGCTTCTAGTTGTGCTGATGGCTATGGTGATTGCCGAAGGTTATTCTTTTAAGTTATTTGGGTCTCCCTGATTCCTTTGTTGATGGCAATGCCGAAGGTGGAGAATCAAGGAGCCTTGTATTTTTTTTATTTTTTCAGTCTAGGATTGCTCGGAATTTACCTGTACATCTGCCCTTTATATTAATATACTCTTGCTGATTCTTAGCAAAAAGAAAAATAAAAAAAAGAAAATATCCATTTGTTTTCTACTATGTACCATTTTAAAGATACTACTTTTATCTTGCAGTGATGGTGCACAAATGGGAGTAAATGCTGTGAAGCTATTGAAAGTAGCATGGATGACTTTCCCAATTGGAATTCTTTTCACATTTGTAGCATGCATATCTGTCTTCTGGTGGCAGGCTCTAAAATTCACTGATTCCTACGGACAAGCTATCTTGATTCATGGTACTTCCTAATTTCCCTGTCCTATGTTTGGGTTATCCATCTCCCCCCCTCTTTTTGTTATCCACTTTGGTGCGTTCTGGGGTACTGTTGCATGTTTTTCGTTCTGAGGTCCAAACTTGCTAAATGAGATCTACAATTTTATATGGCAGGATTTGCGTGCATATTAGAGCTACTAGCAGAACCCTTGTACATTCTTTCACAGAATTTGCTTCTCCTTGAATTGCGTCTAATGGTTGAAACTGTGGCAACTCTTTCGCGTTGCATGACACTCTACTTCCTCATTGTCAAGCAGACTAATATGGTAAGTTTTAAGCATTTGTTCATCGATATTTTTTATGTGATGGTATTATGGGATTGATGTTTTAATAGATGAGGAACAGAATATACAGCCTTCTGTTTTTTTTTCAAAAGTGAAAAGGTTCTCTGAGACACTGGGGTGGGGTACACTAGCATCATTGATTCTATCTCTCTCCTCTTCACATAAAATGACCTTGTTGCCCTCCAATGTGCAATACTGTTTTGCTGTACCTCAGTGGTGCACTCTTCGATGCCGCTTGCTCAGAGAGCCCTCTCCCCTTTCTTAAACTCGTAATTACTTTAGAATCTGATTTATATTATTATGGGATACTGGCCATGGTTTGCTGTCTACCATTTGAAAATATTTATAGTTGTGTGTCATCCATTAGAATGTTAAATGTTCCACCCCACCACACCAAAAAAAAAAAAAAAAAAAAAAAAATGCAATGATCTGCAAGAATATGAAAATGCAGTCACTAAGAGAGAGAGAGAGAGAGTTTCTTCATTTCCTTGGCTCTTTTCCACCTATGGAGTGGGATAAGCATGATGAATCCCATTATAATAGTATGTCGTATATGCTCGGGGGACATGTTAAATGATCAAATACATGCTTTCTTTCTGTTACATTCATAGTCTCTACCCTTCCTTGGGGATGGGGTTATTTTTCTGAAGAATCCAGTACCTGCTATTGAGAATCCAAAATTTCAGACTTTAAGAGTTGCTGGAACTTTTTGTTTGCCTGGTCCTTGCTTGTATTCAGGTGATTTTATATAGCGGCAGATCTGCTGGTCAGATCGTCTTCCAACTCTGGTTGAGTGCTCCTTTTAGGAAGGCCTTGAAGTCCCCAAAAGCGTGTCCCAACCTAGAAAGTAAATCAGTCTTGGGTGCAATAATAAAACTGACAGAAAACTGGGTTAAAACAGGGGTGCCGCCAGTGGCTAACTCAGGGATTATTGATGTTTGAAGTACCAGGAATTGATCCCCAGTATTACTAACCAGATCTGATGATGAAATCTAAAGCAAACCAGTGAATAAATCTAAAACAACAAAGCTAATCAATGGAGGAAAAATCAGTATCTGGCTTGGAATAAAAAGAGTATGATGAAAGTATGATGAAAGATCCACCCACAGGATCAGATTCCCTCTGTCCTAGGTTCATGCCATAGCTGACTGAATCTCACAGCTGAGTTGCATAACTTCAAGCTTCAAATTCATTAAATCGTGAGGAACCCTTGGCTTTACAAGTTTATATAGAAATGAATGAAATCTATTCCTAATCTGAGTAGGAAATCAGATCCTAGTCTAACTATGAAATATTCCTATTGCTAATTTCAAGCATGACTTAGTCAAGCTAGGCCTTAAGCTGGGCTTGTTGCTGGCCTCTTTTCTCTTGTGAGAGTATGTTAGATACTCCTTCCTGCATCAGTTTAGTTCTCCTCCATAGCAGCTGGTCGATGGGGAGGGGTTCATTTTGCGACTTGTTTTTTACTTTTCTCATCTGAATTGGCTCAGGATTCTCCTATGCTGAGTCTGAGACAGCTTTACTTAATTCTACAAATAAGTGTAAGTGGCTACAACGTAGTTGTCATGACATCTAGGTGGCTGAAGGCATTGGAGGGGGCCTGGACACAAAGTGACATGAACAACGCATTGAAGGCTCCCGCCTAGGCGACTAAGGCGATGCCTTGACAACCATGCTTTAGCTCTACCAATTGAATTTTTTGGTGAATAGAAGCTGTTGCATTGCTGGCTCTGTGGATTTCAGATCTGTGCTTCTGTGGATTCAGGAGTGGTGCTCAGTGGATTCTGAGTGAGGCTGCTGTGGATATAGTAGCAGAATCTCGGGGATTCTAGGTGAGGTGCTGGTGGATTTTATATCTTCGGTTTAGGAGGAGAAAATGGTTCTACTGTCTTTCTTCTATCTATTCTCTTTCATGTTTCAGGTAAGAAATTCCTAAATTATGCACTCTGTGATTTACTTGATTGCTGGAATGTCTCAATTTCTAGTTTCTACTTAATTTCATATCAAGATGATGAGCAGTTTTCCTGCTTAGACCTTGCTAGACTTTTCTATCAATTCCCCTTGTTTGATTTCAAATTCTGTTGTAGAACTCTATTTTAAAATTGATCTTCAAGTTTCCTTTTTCAGATTTGAATAAGAGATGATGCACAACAGGGAATAGCTTCAAGACTTCAACTAACCTTTAAATAAATGATTGAACAACTGAACAGCTTCAAAACATACTTTATATTGCATTGACAGAATAGAGGAAATAAGATAGAAGAAGAATGATATGACTTGAAGAGTCCCACCCCAAGCCTAGGCTAGTATCTCACCAATCACCCCAGCCTCTTACTAAGAGCAGAATCTCACTAAAGTTCTGTTTCTCAGAGAAGAATTGTATAACTTCAATTTCATTCAGATTCTTATCTTTTTTCAAAATGCTTACAAGCAGCTCTTTTATAGAGTGGTTGGGAGGAGTCTAGACTCTCGTTGGGACTTTCTCTTAGACTTAATGACCTTTCATTTCCAAGGACTTATATTGGGACTTTTCAAGATATAATGAACTTTACAGTTTCAAGGTCTTTCACAACTAACAATGAAACTAATCTATTGACATCCCTAAGAAGCTATTGATACCCCAAAGATTTCAATACTTTTGAGGACTAGATACAACTAACTAGTTAAATTCGTATGGCGATGTTGTTTTATGGTTGTCTTTCTTGGAAACATCGGCCATGTGGCGGTGATGACGTGGCCAATTTGGGTGACATGGCTGAAAGTGATGACATGGAAGCGTTCGATGTCACCGATGAGATAATAGGGACGCATGGTGTGCGTAGAGTAGATTGATACATCCATGGTAGGTGGTATGGGTTTTCGGGTCAAAATAGGCAAAATTGGCCCACTTATGCTCAGGGGCATTTTCGGCAGTGAAAGTGATATTTCTTGGAAGACATTTTCTTCATTAAAAAGATAGATTGTAATTTATCTAGTCCAATGCTTTTGATTTTGTCTTGTTCCGATACTGTATGAAGAAGTTATGGCATCCGCGGTCAAAATATAGCTTTGTCACAGTCGGGGGCAGTTTCGGCATTAAAGATAAATTTTTTGGAAGAAACTTTCTTTGTGTAACGATACGACAAAAATCCAATCTTTCTAATGCTTTTGATTTCGTCGCGTTTCGATTTTGTATAAGTTGCGACATCAGAAAAATCTAGGGGCATTTTGGTATTTTTACATGGCTGATTCGGACGATTGTCTCTTCTGGAAAGTTGTAGAGTGTTGAGTTGTGGTTCTAACGCTTTTCATTTCAGCTAAATTGGAGTTCATATGAGAAAGTTATGAAGGTTTCCGAGGAGCCGGTTCGAAATGCCAAACCGGAAAATCCCCAATTGCTCTCGGTGTTGGGTGATTTTCCAGTTTTTATTTTTGAAATTTCAGGTTTTTTTGTGAAACTTTCAAGACTTGAGGCTGTGGGGGTGTTTTAGCACTAGAAATATGAAGGCAGGGGCTGTTTGTAATATGGAAGGCTTAAGGATTCGGGATGGACGATTGTGGACTTCCCACGTAGGCGCGATGCCCATCCAAAGGCTTCTGAGCTTGGGCGCTGACGTGGCGGACCAGATGCCATCGTGAGATCACCCATTGGCTAGGTGCATAAGTATTGATGCTTTGGCACTGCACTTGATCAAGGCGTGTTGTGGTGTTTCGCGCGTGCATAGAAGGTATTATTTAGATTCCAATCTCTAAGATCTTATGAGATTGATTTTGAATCTAATCCAAGAGAAGGGGTCGTTGCTTGGAGCAATGGCAAAGGGCTCTTTCCGCCTATGCAGTGGTGCGGTTTCGAGTCCTGGGAACCAGCCTCTTCGTAAAGGGGGTAAGGCTGTCTACCTATATACTTTCCCATAACCCTGCTTAAGTGCGGGAAGCCCTTGTGCACTGGGCAACGGCCTTTTTTTTTTTTTTTTTTCCAAGAGAAGCCGATCCAATGGCTGAGAGATGCTTCACCTTTTTAAAAGTAAAGGAGACAAGGCTCCTTAAAAGGTGCTGCCACAACCAATGACATTTAGACAACCAAAAGGTGGCTGACGCGCCTGCATCAGCATGATGTCAGCAGGTCCAATCAATGCTTTAAAGATTCTCTCATCTTATGGTGCTGATTCATTGACTGTTTGATGAATCTAATGGCTGATATTAAAGACTCATGTGATCCCAAATCTATGGCCAAATCTGCGCCGCCAGCGTATGCCACACCTAAGATCCGAAGATTCCATTTTCTGGCTTTTTGGTTTGCCCAACTTCAAAGGGCCATATCTCCCTCATCCCAACTTCGATTTGGGTGATTCAATTTGGAGATTCTTCACAATTCCAAGCTCTACACAACAGAAGGAAGAGATTAGGCAGACGGGTTGTAGAGGTGGCGGAAAAAATGAGTTGAATCTCGTGGAAGGCTTAGGGTTTGAAGGAAGGATTTTATCCTCTTGCACTTAAGTTCAAAGGCTCCATTAGAGGCTTAGGAAACTGCTGTAATCTAAGGCAGCATGCTCCATTGGTAGTTGCCAAGAGAAAGAAAGAGAAAAGAGAAGAGAAGAGGGAAATAGAGAAGAAGTTTTCCCCTGTGTGTGTGTGTGTGTTGAATGCCTCTCAAGAAAGGTCTTCTCAAGCCCATTAATTGAGTTTGATAGTTCTTGTTGAGAATATTATTTCTCCATTGCTGTATTATAGGGATGACGAGAAGAGAAGTAGAGAGAGGAGTGTGTTTGTGTGTGTGTGTGAATGCTATTGTTGCTACATTGAAAGCAAAGACAGGGAGGAAAGAAAAAAGAAGAAGAAGAACCTAGAATTTGGTTCTTGTGAGTAGTTTCAATAGACCCAAGTGCCAACCGGGTTTGAAGTATTGGTGGCACTGAGACAATGTGGTTGTGGTCCGCATCAAGTGGAGATCGACGGCATCGCAACTCCGGAGGTTGCTCCTTGCCACGGTAACCTCATTTTTGTCAAATTTTCATTATTATAAATCACTGTAGGCAAGATGTTTGATAAAACGCCTAAGTGATAGTTGTAGTCTATTCTGGGGGAAATTTGTATGTATAAGTGCTTCACTATAGGGCATTGTTATAAGCCCAGCCTTATTTTTGTAATTGGTGTTCAATGGGTGCTAGACACAAGGGTTGTGTGTTCCTTGGTAGTTACTACTACCTAAACCTAATTACCATGGGTGTGGCCTCTCAGATCATTTTGGGAAAACTGGGATGAAGACCTAGCCTTTGTAAGTCAAGGGTGAAAACTGAGAATGTGTTCTCTTGGCTGTGGGTGCAGTCATAATTAATATTGAGTAAATGCTTAGACCAATAGTGGCATTACTCCGTGCATGTAGGCAACTGGCTGAAGCACGCATTTCTTGTGTTGTGGATATGTATGGTCGTATTTGTATTGTGGATTGGAGTGCTTGGCTGCAGGATAGGTGTGTACATTTGGTAGACCTGGCCACTTAGTGGTGCAGTGTGGATGTGTATACGACTATGTATGTATGAGTCAGTGATTGTCATGTGGCGTTTGAGACAGCTCTGGGCATTCTGTTTATGTGAGTAAGTTCTGTGCAACAGTGAGAGATATCAGTAGTTCAAATGGCGTCATTAGTAGACTGTGACTGAGAGTGAGCCTCATCAGCTGGTGACCTGGCAAGAAACCAATTGAGGGAAAGTTTTTGGACCCATTGATTCACCTCCCTCAGTGTCAATTGAGACCTAACAATTGGTATCAGCGCTAGGGCTCTTGAGATAGCTTAATAGCTCTGAGTGATCCGGTTGGTTGAAGATGGTTGTTGGTGACAGGTCTACTTCTGGAGCTCCTATATTTGATGGATCAGAGTTTACATTTTGAAGGAGATTAATGAAGTCATACATTGGCTCATTGGGATATGATCTATGGAGTGCAGTGATTAATGGGAGTGCAGACTCCAGTATTGACTCTAGGGCTATAGAAATTATGTTGGATGGATTGGCAGACAATGTGAGTGTCAAAGTCAGTTCATGCACATCAGCTAGGGCTATATGGGAGAGACTATACAGTCTATATGGAGATAAGTCAACACTCAAAGCAGACCAGTTATATGAGTCAGAGTCTACATTAGAGGTTGAGAGAAGATTTTTAGATGAGTGCTCCACTAGTGGATCTGAGTGTGTTGAGGCACAGGTTAACATGGTTGGAGAGATGACTGCAGGTCAGGATGAGATCACATTTAGTTTGAAGACACATGTGAGGGAGTGCAGCTTCATAATTTCAGCGTTAGAAGCACAGTTCATCAACAAAGACGAGAGAAGTGGCAACCTTGAAGATAGTCATAGTTTTGAGGGCACAACTATCAGAGTCTGAGACTCAGCTTAGGTTGTAGTGTCAGATGTGCAATAGGCATGAGGCAGAGATCACAACCCTTTAGACTCAGTTAGCAGAGTTAAAGAGGAGCAAATTAGCCACCTCACCTGTAGTTGTTGAGACTGACAGACATCCAGCTCAGATTGTGAGTTGTCAAAAGTCACCAATCATCAGCTCTGGTTCTATAATAGAGCAGGATGAGTCATCAGGGAAAGCTACAGAGACCAATTGAGATCAGACCACAGAGACAGACTACAGGAAAGACACAGAAGAGAGCTTAGAGGAGACAGAGGAATAGAGAGCAGAGGCATAGTAGTGAGATGAGATCTCATACACATTAGACATAGTTTGGAGCAATTCACAAGATACAGAGAGCAGACGTAGAGTGGCAAAGTTGGTGGTTATGGCAGTTTTGGGAGAGCTTATCAGTAGAGACCAATTGAGCAAGGGAAGTTCAGCAGGTTCAGTCATCAGAGGCCTAAACAGGTAACTTCTCAGCAGAGGCAGATGATTTCCACCTATACGCATAATGTTCTATCGAGTTTGCATTGGCAATCCCCAGTGATACAATCACACTTTCAAGGGTATTATCACAGATGTAGTGGATATGGGCATATGAGAGCTTAGTGCACATCCAGAGTAGTTCCCAGCTATGGAGGAAAGATTCCTATAGCACCACTGAGCAGACATCCAACTTGGACATTGGGCCAAGCATTGCAAGGCAGTACTCTCCCCTCAACTATACAAGAGGAGAGAGACTATCAAATATCTAGAACCAAAAGGTTAAAAAGAGGTTCTAGAAGAAAAATTAATGAGAGGCAATCCAAGAAGCATCAACCATAGTCTAGTGACCAGTCTCAAGTGGCTTTATGAAGTGTGGAAAATAAAGGACACACAGAAGATACATGCATCAGTCAAACAGATCAAGAAAAAGGGTGAGGTAGCAATGAACATAATCTGGAAAGCAAAGGCAGATGTTGGTTCTATAGTTATACAGGCAAGGTTTAGAAAGGGAAGATCATCTGTTGGGAAGGCAACAGAGAGGTCTACAATTGTTTTGGCTGGACAAAGACAGAGACTAAAAAAGACAGTGACTAAGCAGAGAGGCAGAAAAAGTGTGAGAGCTTCTAAGAAGAAGCACATGCCAAGGACTAAGGCAGTTGGTCAATTGAGATGGAGAAAGAGGCACACAGAGGAGTATGCAGTTACACTTGCCACCCTCACATTACCTAGACAAGGTGTGGGAGTGGGAACACCTCCCAAGCACTAGGTGCACCTGTGTGCGTAAGAAGAGAGGGAGCTCAATAAAGGTTTAGTAATGCCCCCAGCAGGACTCAGATTATGGAAGTAGAGTTCCTGCAATAGTGCTTGGATTAGAGACATCAGTTAATGCATTGTTGGGTCCCGATTGACATTAAGAGGGGGTGAATCAATGTGTCCAAAAACTTTCCCTCAGCTGGTTATTTGCCAGGTCACCAGCTGATGTGGCTCACTCTCAGTCAGTCTACTGATGTTGCCAATAGCTGCTATGTGAACTACTGATATCTTTCACTGCTGCACAGAACTTACTGACATAAACTGTATTGCTGCCCAGCGCTATCTCATAAACCCCACACGACAATCACTGTGTCATACATAAATAGTCGTATGCACATCCACGCTGCACCATCAAGTTGCCAGGTCTACCAAATGTACACACTCATCCTGCAACCAAGCACTCCAATCTACAATACAAATACGAGTATACACATCCACAACACAAGAACTATGTGCTTTGGGTAGTTGCCTACATGCACGGAGTAATGCCCACCGTTGGGCTTAACATTACTCAATACTAATTGTGACTGCACCCACAGCCAAGGGAACACATTCCCTAGTTTTCCCAGAATGATCTGAGAGGTCGGACCCACGGCAAATAAGTTTAGGTAGTAGTAACTACCAAGGAACACACAACCCCTGTGTCCAGCAGCCACTGAGCACCAATTACAAAAATATGGTTGGGCTTATAACAATGTCCTATAGTGAAGCACTTATACATGCAAATTTCCCCCAAAATAGATTACAATTATCATTTAGGCATTTTATCAAACATCTTGCCTACAGTGATTTATAATAATGAAAATTTGACAAAAGTGAGGTTACCTTAGCAAGGAGCAACCTCCGGAGATGCGGTGACATCGATCTCCACTTGATGCGGACCACAACCACGTTGTCTTGGTGCCGCCAATACTTCAACCCCGTTGGCACTTTGGTTTATTGAAACTACTCATAAGAATCAAATTCTAGGTTGTTCTTCTTCTTTCTTTTCTCCTGTCTTTGCTTTCAATGTAGCAACAATGGCATTCATACACACATTCCGTCTCTCTCTACTTCTCCTCTTCTAGTCTTCCTTGTAAATATAGCTTTAATGGAGAAATAATATTCTCAACAAGAACCATCAAACTCCATTAATGGGCTTGAGAAAATCTTTCTTGAGAGGCATTTAAGACATACAAAGAGACGGGAAAACTTCTTCTCTATCTCCCTCTTCTTTTATTCTTTTCCCTTTTCCTTTTCTTTCTCTTGGCAACTACCAATGGAGCTTGCTGCTTTAGATTACAGCAGCTTCCTAAGCCTTTAATGGAGCCTATGAACTCAAGTGCAAGAGGATAAAATCCTTCCTTCAAACCCTAAGCCTTCCACGAGCTTCAACTAGTTTTTTTGGCTATCTCTGCAACCCCTCTGCCTACTCTCTTCCCTTTGGTGTGTAGAGCTCAGAATTATGAAGAATCTCCAATTTGGATCACCCAAATTGGAGTTGGGATGAGGGAGATATGGCCCTTTGAAGTTGGGCAAACCAGAAAGCTAGAAAATAGAATCTTCGGATTTTAGGCATAGTGTACGCTGGTGGCACGCGCAACAACGGCGCAGATCTGGCTGTTGATTTGGGATCACATAAGTCTTTAATATCAGCCATTAGATTCGTCAAACGGTCAATGAATCAGCACCATAAGATGAGAATCTTTAAAGCATTGATTGGACCTACTGACATCATGCTGATGTAGGCATGTTAGCGACCTTTTGGTTGTCGAATTGTCATTGGTTGTGGCAGCACCTTTTAAGGAGCCTTGTCTCCTTTACTTATAAAAAGGTGAAGCATCTCTCAGGCATTGGATCAGCTTCTCTTGGATTAGATTCAAAATCAATCTCATAAGTTCTTAGAGATTAGAATCTAAATAATACCTTCTATGCACGGGTGAAACACTACAGCACGCCTTGATCAAGTGCAGCTCCAGAGCATCAATACTTATGCACCTAACCAATGGGTGAACTCGTGATGGCATCTGGTCCACCGCGTTAGTGCCCAAGCTCAGCAGCCTTTGGATGGGCATCGCTCCTACGTGGCAAGTCTACAACCGTCTTATCCCAAATCCTTAAGCCTTCTATATTACAAACAACCCCTGCCTTCATATTTCAAGTGCTAAACACCCCCACAGCCTCTTGAAAATTTCACAAAAACCCCTGAAATTTCAAAAATAAAATCTGGAAAATCCTCCCAACACCGAGAGCAACTGGGGATTTTCCGGTTTGGCATTTTGAATCGGTTCCGTAGAACCCTTCATAACTTCCTCACACGAACTCCGATTTAGCTGAAACGAAAAGCGTTGGAACCACGACTCGACGCTCTACAACTTCATAGAAGACCCAATCATTTGACTCATCCTTGTAAAAAGACTAAAATGCCCTTAGCCTTTCCAATGTCACAACTTTCACATACGGAATCCAAACGCTACGAAATCAAAAGCGTTGGAAAGATTGGATTTTTGTCGTATTGTTACATGGAGAAAGTTTCTTTAAAAAAATCATCTTCAATGCCAAAATTGCCCCCGATTGCTACAAAGCTATATTTTGATCGCAGATGCCGTAACTTCTTTATATGGTATCGGAACGCGATGAAATTAGAAGCATTAGACTAGATAAATTACAATCTATCTTTTTCATGAGAAATAGTTCCAAAAATGTCGTTTTCATTGTTGAAAATTCCCTTGAGCGTAAATAGGCCAATTTTGCTAGTTTTGAGCCGAAAACCCGTACCACGTGCTATGGATGTATCAATCTATTTTATGCACACCATTTGACTATGTCATCGATGACACTGGACGCTGCTATGTCATCACTTTCAGCCATGTCACCCAAACTGGCCATGTCATCACCGCCACATGGCCGATGTTGCCGACAAGGACAACTATAAAACAACAATCTCCCCCTTTGGAGTTGTTGGTAACCGCCTTATCACCAATACTCTCCAAAGCTCCAATGAGTAACTCTCCCCCTTTAACAAGTACAAAGGGTGAACCAATGGACTCCCCCCGAGTCCAATACGGGTAGCAACATCTAGCAACTTGCTCCCCCTCTCCCTAAGCCCCTATTTCTTGGGATGAACCACCACTCTCAGTTTTTGTCTGAGGAACTCAAACTGATCTCTGGGAAGTGGTTTATTGAAGATATCAACCATTTGCTCTGCTGTGGGAACGAACTCCATTCTTACTTCACTTTCCATCACCTTGTCTATATACCGAATGACATTGTGCTTCGTTCTAGAATGCATCACTGGATTCTTGAAAATGTTGATAGCACTCGTATTGTCACAATACAGTGGTACTGGTTAGTCAACCTCAACACTCAGATCTTTCAACATCTGCTTTATCCACAACATTTGTGTACAACAGGATGTAGCTACGATGTACTCTGCCTCTGTTGTTGAAAGAGAAACTAACTCTTGTTTCTTGCTGTGCCAAGCCACCAAGCTGCTTCCCAAATAGAAGGCACCACCAGTAGTGCTCATCCTGTCATCCACACATCCTGTCCAATCTGCATATGAGAAAGTTGACCTTTGGATACCATAACCCAAACTCACTAGTCCCCTTCAGATATCTGAAAATTCTCTTCACTGCTGCTACGTGTGTTTCCTTTGGTCCTACTTGGAATCTGGCTACTATGCACACAACTTATAAGATGTCAGGCCTACTAGCTGGCGAATACAACAGACAATCAATTATTGACCTGTACGAGGTGTGGTCAACTGATGGAGAGTCATCTTCCTTGCTCAACTTACACCTAGTCATTATAGGTGTAGTAACCGGCTTTCAATCCTCCATGGTGAATCTCTTCAACATCTCCCTTACATACTTGGACTAAGATATGAAGATGCCTACCTTTTTTTGACTAATTTGTAAACCTAAGAAGAATGACAGTTCACCCAACATAGACATCTCAAACTCATCTTGCATCCTCATTTCAAAATCTCTAGACAACTCATCTTTGTGAGCCCCAAAGATGATGTCATCTACATACACATCCACCACTAACTGACTGCTTTATTCAGTTATGATATAGAGATTATTGTCCACTAGACCTTTTTTGAAACCCAACTTGCACAAGTAGGAGTTCAATCTAGAATACCATGCCCTTGGAGATTATTTCAAACCATACAATGCCTTCTTCAATCTGCACAAGGTTCTTCACTCAGTTGAAACCCATCAGGCTGCTTTATATAAACCTCTTCCAAGTTTCTATTCAGGAAAACTGATTTGACATCCATCTGATAGACCTTGAACCCCTTGTACACTGACAAACCCAAAAACATTCTGATAGTCTCAAGTCTTGCCACTGGAGCAAAATTTTCTTCAAAATCAATACCTCAACTTGATAACTCTCCCTCTTTGACTTCAGTATCAAATAACTATAACATCTCTCTAGAGCAATCTTTCTCAGTGTGAGATACAAGCATCTATAGGAGTGCCCATACGCATCTTCCCAATCTTACAGATGTGAGAGTTCAAACTACATAGGATTGCCCATACACATATTCTCTATCCTATGAGTTAAAATCTCAATTGCTCAACTGACCTCATATCCGCTTCAACGCTGCTCTCCAGTACTAGTGTTGCCTCAACTTGATATACACCATCAAGAACAATTTGCAGTACACAACTGCTCAATTCACCAGCTTCCTATCATAAATTTCTGCATCCAGTTTACACAACATATCATTCCCTTTGTCACTTGTGCTGAAATATTCAACTTTGTCAAAGTCAAACAATCACCATGATCACGCAAAACTGCACTCTGACAACTACCACTGAGCTTGATACCAACTGAATCTCTGACTCATACTGATGCATACAAAAGCTGATTGTTGTCTGTTATACTCACAACTGCATACCTCTGACCATCATTGACATCTTCACCTACTCTGTCCTTTGACTAACATTGAATTACCCATATGATGAATGCTCTATCAAGATGAAACCATTCAAAGGAATTGTGCATCAACTGATGTCTCTAATCCAAGTATTACTGCAAGAACTCTGCTTCCATAATTTGAGTCCTACTGGGGGCACTAATAAATCTTTAGTGAGCTCCCTCTCTTCTTGTGCACAGAGGTGCACCTAGTGCTTGGGAGGTGTTCCCATTCCCACACCTTGTCTAGGTGATGTGAGGGTGGCAAGTGTAACTGCATATCCTTATGTGTGCCTCTTTCTCCATCTCAACTGACCAGTTGGCTTGGTCCTCTGCATGTGCTTCTTCGTAGAAGCTCTCACACTTTTTCTACCTCTCTACTTAGTCACTATCTTTTTCAGTCTTTGTCTTTGTCCAGCCAAAACAACTGTAGACCTCTCTATTGCCTTCCCAACGTGTGATCTGCCCTTTCTAAACCTTGCCTGTATAATTGTAGAACTAACATCTGCCTTTGCTTATCCTTCATTTCATATATGGGCTTTCAAAATAGTCCCATTACAACAGAAAACATAAAAGTTACTTATTTAAACCATTAGACTAGGGTTTGAGCTTGTTCCAGTTTGAATACTTGTGCTGGAACCTCTCTTAATCTACATCAGCTTGCCTAAGATACCATGAAATTGTGGATTATATATTTCTTCTTTTAAGATATTGACATGTTGGTCTGTCATCTTCGTATGTGGGGTCTAATATGTCTGTTATTCAGCTTCTCCTTGATCAAGCAATGCCATATTCCACAAGATTGTAGCCCTTACTAACAGTGGTTTTATTGTCCCAATATGAACTCATTGGTCCTTGGCACCTTACCATAGATGATGGTGCTACTCAGAGGGATACTGGAATAAAGACTACTAGTTCAGAGGTTCCCATTGGTCCAGAGGTTACTGTTCAGGGGGAGCCATCAATTTAGGAGCAGGAGGCTCCCATTCAGGAGGAGCCATAGATTCAGCAGAAAACACATGATGGTTCAGTGATACAGGTGTTCTCTCGAAAAAAAAAGGAGAGTTGAAACTACCACTCATACTACCACTGCTACTCCATTGCCCCCTAATCGTAAGTCTTCTCTTCCAGGTATAACCTTTCCCCTCACTTTTGATCAGTCTCTTGATGTTTCTATTGCTCATAGAAAAGGTAATAGGATTTGTACTCAGCATCTTATTTCTAATGTGGTGTTATATAATGCTCTCTCCCCATCATATTGTGCATTTGTGTCTTCCTTGTCTTCTATTTCCATTCCTAAAACCTGGTAGGAGGAAAATATAGAACCTAAGTGGAAGGAGGCAATGAATGAGGAGATGAGAGCTCTTCACAAGAATAGCACATGGGATCTGATTATTCTTCCCCTGCAAAAGCTACCAGTTGGCTGCAAATGAGTGTTCACGGTCAAGCATAATGTTGATGGGACTGTGGATCGATACAAGGCAAGACTGGTGGCAAAGAGCTTTACTCATATTTATGGGATTGACTACTAGGAGACCTTTGCCTCTGTAGCAAAAATGAATACAGTTCGAATTATCATCTCTTGTGGGGTGAACCAAGGATGGTAGCTATAACAACTGGATGTGAAGAACGCCTTCCTTCATGGAGAGCTGACTGAAGAGGTGTATATGGACATTCCACTTGGATACTCTAGTTCAGAAACACAAGACAAGGTGTGTAAACTGAAGAGAACTCTGTTTGGATTGAAACAATCTCCGAGGGCATGGTTTGGTCGCTTTCACAAGGTTGTGATAGCTATTGGCTTTACACAAAGTAGTGCTGATCATACACTATTTATTAAAAGGGTGGGTGATCAGATTACAGTGCTGATAGTATATATGGATGATATTGTTGTTACTGATAATGATACAGATGAAATCTTTAAGCTCAAGCCTATTTTGGTAAGGAGTTTGAGATCAAGGACCGAGGAAGGCAAAAATACTTTCTTGGCATTGAGGTGGCACATTCAACCAAGGGTATTGTTCTCTCCCAGAGAAAATATACCTTGGACCTCCTCTGAGAGACTGGCATGTTAGGGTGTAAACCCCGGATACTCCTATTGTGGCTAACTCTCATCTCAGAAGCAAGGAAGGTGAACCTGTTGGTAAGGTCGGTATCAAAGACTAGTTGGAAGACTCATATACCTATCCCATACAAGACCATACATAGCTCATGCAGTAAGTTTGGTGAGTCGGTACATGCATGATCCCTATTCATCACATATGGATGCTGTGAACCGGATTCTTAGGTATTTGAAGACAGTATCAAGAAACGGCATTTTATTCTCTCCTACAGATCACATGAGGATTGAGACGTACATTGATGTTGATTGGGCAGGTTCTCCAAATGATCGTCGTTCTACTACTGGCTATCGTACATTTGTTGGTGGTAACTTACGTGGCGCAGTAACAAGCAGTCAATTGTGGCTAGATCAAGTGCAGAGGCTGAGTTTCGAGCTATGGCACATGGGATTTGCGGCTACTTTGGTTGCAGAGTCTCCTTCATGACCTAAGTGTGTCCATCCAAGTGCCAATGTTACTATATTGTGATAATAAGTCAGTCATCAGTATTGCACACAACCCTGTTCAGCATGATTGTACCGAGCATGTCGAGATCGATAGGCATTTCATGAAGGAGAAGTTAGAGCAAGGATTGATCTGTATTCCTTTTGTGTGAAGTGAAGATTATTTAGCAGATGTTCTCCCAAAGGGACTTAGTAGTAAATCCTTTTATTTTATTTTGTCCAAGTTGGGTGTGTGTGATATCCATGCACCAACTTGAGGGGGGTGTTAGATAACGCATGTAATTAGGACTATATTTGGGCTACTTAACTTAGACTCATGTAAGTACTAAGATTAGTATTTTATTATAAATAAAGGAGAGACTGTGGTACAAGTCCAGTTTTCCCCTATTCTTCATATAGTAAGGACCAGCTCCTTCAATTGCAGCGTCTGCTAGAGGAGTTCATAAACCCATGACCCAGAGGAATATTTCCTTTCAGGTTGTTGGTAGACATTGCTGCTAATATGCTTTTATATGGATTGGTTGGAACAGTTTGAATTTTGTTCTGATCGCTAATTGACCTTATTTATATAAGGCTTATGTTTAACCATGATAAATTAATCTTTTCACAGGAAAAAGTGATTGTATTTGCATTATCACAGACTGCATATGGAGCTTGCTTGTTCTTAGGATATTGGGGCTATTTTTTTCTCACACACCTGGTGAGAAGTTCAGACCTTTTCCCCTTCAGGTACATTTCTATTTATAAACTGCTCGTTTCAATAATGATGTGAATGCTTTTAGCTTGGCCATCCGATACATGATGATGCTATAGTTTATAATGAAGAAGAAAATAAATCATACATGAGATTAAGATAGCTCAAAAGTAGATAAAAGCTTCAACTTTGGTACCAGTCATAGTTCCTTCTATTTTTATTTTCAAAATTTCTCATCTTATTATTACATTGAGCATCAAAGAATAAATGGAGGTGGGTTCCCTTTCCCTTGACATTCCTGAAGTCATATGTATCTCCAATCATTTGGTAGAGAAATATGCTTCAGATGCCACCCCAAC